>NC_061534.1:11707500-11917500 GCF_022379125.1 Scophthalmus maximus
ACAAGGTGCAACGTGAAGATCTCAGTAAGAAAGAAAAGTGGCATCACGCTTCATGAAGAGTGTCTCATTCTGACAGACGTGACACGGATGTCAATGTTCCACCCTGTTAACAACATCAAGTGTCACATAAATCGCTGTTAAATCTATGCAGCTCGCTTGTGTTGATTTTGCAACGACAGCCCATAAGATGCATGTTTCCATTGCTTTGGAGATGTTTCCATTGCTTTGGAGATGTTTCTGAACTAAGCAGAAATACAGAGCTTCATATAGTGTCACTTATTTGCCAATTACATATCACACAACTGGACGAGAATGTTTGAAATGCAGCGGATAAACGTTGAGAAAATGATAATGAAAGTACATGAATTCTGCCACAGACATAGACTTGGCTAAAATGCCTGTAGGCTGCATACTCAGTGAAGACACACATGAGGTATTTCAGTCGACAAAGTCACTATAGGGTTTGAACATGTTTCTTCCCACTTCTAATAAGCACCTCACTGAAGCTCAAATTATCTGATGCCTTCTGGGTTTAAGCCAAACAAAAGATCAAGGAAACTGTATTTCTGCATTTCTACCGCAGTGCCAGGTTCTTCCCCCCGGAGAGCCGTTAGATATTTGATCATTAAACAACTCTAGATGTTACCGATTCTTTTTAATGCTCTTTTTTTTTTGTCAAACCAACAGCGAGAGATGCATCTACAGGCAATGTTTTCTCAGCCCGTGCTCTGCGGTTGCTTTTAAAATTTGAATGCAGCAGAGCCCCGCAAGAACACTGTGTGCGTGCGCGTCTACATCTATCTAATACTAATCTCTTCATTAACTCCGAAGGCCTTCCATATGGGGTTAATTTTAGAGGAGCAAAAAAGCAGCCCCTCATCTTGAATCTCGTGCTCGCACACAAGGATTTGCGAGCATGGGGAAGGCTTTGGAGAATAGCCTTGGGGAGACTGACTTAACTGAGGGATTCTAGCTAGCATGCTTCCCTCATACTTATGGATAACAGCAAAGCCCATGGCAGTGTATGCGGCAACCCCCATCTCTCATACATACACACCAAAGCTTCCTTTTCCTCCTCAACATGACTAATACAGCTGTGAATGACAGCCTTCTCCTGCTCCGTCCCTTCCTCCCCCGTACACCAAACGCTCTCGTTGAATATTTGACACAGAGCCTCTCGACACAAGGGGACTGATTAATTCATCAATACTACTTAAGTTTACAGAGCTCCGCGTGACGTACAGTCCAACTACACACCATGTTAATGATGCAGCTTGCATGTGTTCCAGGGCCGCCTGGCTTTTTGAAACTTTCCCAGCAGAGGGGGAGGACATCCCGGGAAAATCTGTATAACCTTGATCTACTGAATAATAACCGCAAATCAGCCATGATGTAAAGCTCATCCAGTTCCATGCTTCTCTCAATTCACTTCTGATATTTTTATTAGCACAAAAAATGTAATAATGGTAGACTGACCGTGTCCAGGTTTTGCATGATGTCCTGGAAGGATGGGTGCATCCTAAACTGCTCAAAGAGCTCCCTCTTGTAGAGCAGCGCGTATACCATGTTGGGGTTGTGGTGTAGAGAGTTGCACAGGCAGGAGTTGATGATTTCCAGCATCATGCGGATCACCTCCTCAATCACATTCAGGTCCTGGGCCTGGGGGAGAGGGAGGATGTAAAGGTTAATTGGTTTCCCATAACAGTGGTTTCACTTATAATGGTGTTTTTAAATGATTTCCTCCTGATAGATTGATCAGCGGGGGGGTTAACGGAGATGTGGGAAGAGATGGGAAGGAGGGAGGAGAGAGAGGGTGATTAAACGGCGAGAGGGGGGAGTGAATGATGTTACTAAGTTTTCCGCCAAGGTCTTGGTGAGGGAAGGGAGGTGACCTTTTAAGTCACTGATCAGGACATGTCACACTACGTTTCGTCTTGGGGCTAAGAGACGTGTCGCTAGTGACAAGTGACAGTAAAGGAAGAGACAGGTGTGGGAAGGATGGAGAAAAGATGTCGAGGGCTGAGTGGATGACATGATGAGTTATTTACAAAGTTGTTCACACAAAGAAGGACTGTCACAAATCAAAACACAAAGCCATGACGTTGATGAATACAGATAACAAGCAGATATTACAATATATCACAGATTGGTCCGATTTATTTATTTATTTTCTTAACAATATTGTGCCTTGTGTGTAAAATAAATACATTTAAAGATTTGGTCTTGAAGACTGCTGCGCTACTCTGCATAAGCTGAGTTTCCTTTTGCAAGAACATTCCCCAGGAACTAGAAACCTCTAAAGGAACTTGTTTTTCGCCACAGAGATCAGGTTCTACATTTAGTTCCTGGGAAATCTTTTTACCCCCCGAAAAGGCCCTGCTCGGTCCAACCAACCACAATCTTTGGGGTTGGACTTGTTCATACGTCAGCAGGTCAATTTTGCAGAATCTCGCCTGATCTTTAGACCACGGTGGAAACACAGGCTTTTACTTCCTTGACAAACAGTTCCAGGTACTTTTAGTCGAAATACAGATATAATGCTTCCCTGCAATAGTGGGCATTGGTTGACATAGAGACCACCAGTCTTAAGCCAGTACAAAAAGTGCAGACTTTGACTTGATCATGATGTGACAGCATCTCTGAAAAGGACTGAATACCAATCAAGGACAAGGATATTGAAAAGATAATGCTGGAACAAGCAAAGCATCATAAGTGTAGTTGGTCCTTGAGCTTTAATCATCCTCTTTGCTTTTCAGGAAGCCTCGCCTTAGACAGTACTGATCAGTAACTTCCTCTGGGGTTACATCCTGCTTCATTTTGGACTTGAAAGGAGGAAAGCATATTCCCTGGAAGTATTATAAGTCCTCTATAACTACATTAGAATAAGGCACTGAGTAAGCTAGTTTAATCTTTAATGTGTAGATGTATAAATCAGTAAAGCTTAATGATAAAATAAAGCTTGTTTCCTCTGCTCCGTGAGACACATTTCAGACCTTAGAAAGTGAAATAAAGAACATTCACATTTTTTTCTCTCCTTATGTTGCCATGGAAAAACAAAATAACAAGAACGGTAATAGGAGATAATATAGGCCTTCATGTTCTCCAGGACCACACTTATCCTTTAAGGATTTATTTTCATGACAAAAATGATTGTTCTGCTGATGACCTGTTTAGCCCAAGAATTTGCTTATCCCAGTTAAGACCAAATTCAGAACAGCAGCCTGGTGAGCAAGCTGAGATTCCAACTCCAATCTGGGCGAACCATCTGGAACAGAACTGCACGTGGCAGCATTTTTATATTCCATCTTCTGTGCCCTGCTTCAGATAGAAGCGCTTATCTTATAAATAACTTTGCTCGCTGTGTGGCCCTTTTTTCCTGCAGTACCTACACATAACTATATGCACAGTCCCATGCGTGAGAACACAATCAACCCCTGAAAGTGGGCAGGGAGATTGCGATGATTGTAAATAACTGTGTAATCTGTCGTGCGTTGACGGAGAATCAGTCTCGTCACACAGATGCAATAACGCACTGCACTGATTTTACACGAGCTGGCAGATGAAGGTGTGCAGAGCTTAAACAGGCGGACGCAAAGAGGCAACGTGGAAGGCGAGAGAGCTGGCAATAATGAGGATTGATTATGCGTCTGGGAGCAGAGGTGGCTCCAGAGGTTCGACTCCATCGCCGAGCTAGACCGGCTCTATTCTCCTCTGCTGTGGCAGGCCATAATTAGATAGAGCGCGGGGACAGATACGGGAGACAAGTGAGCGGGAGGAAGAGGCGGCAGAGGACGCAGAGGAAGGAGGACAGGAACAGAAATGGAAGCCTGAAAGAAGACGGGGGTGGGGGGGGGGAGTGAACGCGATGAAGAGAGACAAAAAGAGGAGACAGGAGGGCAGAGTAGGAGTGAGAGATGCCTTGTGTGTTTGTTCTCTAGCCCTGCACCCAACGTAATGAGATTAGCCTGGCAGGGAAAAAATGCCACACTGGGGAATTCAGGTCACATGAAAATAGGCTAGCTAGACGTCTGCCTGGCCCTGTGTGTATGTTTGACAAGTGGATGAGATTAAAAGGCCCATGGTCTACTTGAAACCCAGACAGGACTTAAATATCTGGGCTCCTCCTCTTCCACTTCCCACTCAGTTCTTAACACTTGTTTTCCTAAAAATATTATCCTCTAGACGACCAGAAAACACCTGACATGTGCTTTTATGACGGCATGAAACCATCAGTGCCTTTTCTTTCTCTCTCTTTCTCTCTCTCTCCCTTTCCTCAGTTGTTCCTCCCTCCTCTCTGCTTTTCTTCTCTGTCTCCTCCGGTCATGTGCTATTTTCAAGCCTCCTCCTGCATTGTCATTTAGTCACAAGCACTCATGCCGCTGTTTAATGTCCTCTCTCCACCCAAGAAAACACAGGCCTCATACATGAGCTGTATCATTAGTCTCAATGATCCTGGCTCATTTTACTTGCTTCACCGTTTACTCAAACCTGGCAGGAAGCTGTGAGTGTGTGTGTGTGTGTTGGCAGGCTTTTCTATCTGTCTGATTCTGCTGCTAATTCTTCAGCATGCTGGGCACAAATATTTTATGTCTGCAGGTATGTTTGAAAATTTGCTATTTGTCTGACAAGGGAAATTATACAGTTTGCAGATGCAATCTGTGCATGGGAAGGACAGTGCCTGCGCGACACTATCTGTGTGTATATGTGTTTTCCCTCATAGACTGTTATATAAAGATGGACGACCCGTCTCCACTTCCTCTCGTTGGACAAAGAGAGAAGCTAAAAGAGAAGCTAAAACATTCCGGATATGGGTGCCGCTGGTTTGAGATGTTGGCGTCATTTGAAAGTAGAGTTTGCCCTGGAGTGATCGTGGTGTGGAGAATGCAGCAGGTCAATCATGGCATTTCACAGGTTTTAACATCAAATATCTAATTAAACTACCTAAAAACCCATATTTGAGAAAAATGTATTTAACGTGTACTTTGACTGTTTTAGTTTGATCCAGGTCCTGTCCGAAAACATAGAAGGGGGCAAGGTTCATGACCTATACTGCAAACAGCCACCAGGAGGGCGATCCAGATGATGCGGTTTCACTTTTGGGGAGCTGTAATGTTGGCCATCTTTATAGATCGTCTATGGTTCGTCTAGCCACCCTATCATACCCATGCATGTTTTTGTGCAAGTGTTTGTGTGTGTGGACAGGGTGTTTAGAGACACAGACATGTAAATCCCTGTAAAGTAGGCGCTGGCATCATTAAACCAATAGCTTAGTGATTCCCTGGCTGGCCCCGCTGCTCACTGCAGGCTGTTGCAGGGCAGACAAACCAGACATATTAAGACAAGGGCATGGAGATAAACACAGACAGATACTCAAACGAAAACAGACGAAAAGCCACACCTAAACATGCCATCACGTCGTGTCACGTGCAAAAACGACAGAAATACCGAAAAAGTTGTTTGCTAAGAACCAAAAGAAAGCAGCATTTTAAAAAAGACACTGAAAAGGAAAAGCATGAGAAGAAGAAAGATCATGTGGACAGACAGAGCGGGTCGGACTGGCTGAGTAGCCGCAGCCTGCCCTGTCTTTGGGGAGTTTTTTTAAATAGGTCATTGTCTGACCTGCATTATGGTACGATGGCCGTGTCATAATCACACCATTTTGTGAGTATTGTACGCAGGTCAACCTCTTATTACCCCATAGCCTCACACGTTCACAAAACATCCTTTGTTGCACACACACACACACACACTCACACACAGATACAGAATGAGGCATAGGACAGTGTTTGCATCCCAGAACAACAGCACCAACACATCAGCGCAGTCTGCCAGTCTGAGTCTAGAGTCTGTTTTTCGGAAAGTCTGTGTCGGACAATCGCTGCATCACTGTCTGTGTGGAGGGGAAGTCCAGCATATTTGCAGACAGACAACTTATTATCAGTTTACATAATGCACTTCTCTGAGACTTGGCTAGCACTAACGGCTGGAGGCCAGAGGGTAAAACAGCAGTGATGTCGGTGAGCGATAACGAGAAAAAAAAAAAAAAATACAAAAAAAGATGATGCCAACAGCTGCAACAGCTCTCTGGCGAAAAAAGGTGGGCAGTGCTAATTGATCCACTGTGCTCTGTTTCGCTATGCCTCGATCGGGAAAAGAGCAGGGCACAGCAGGGATGCCCTAATTACCATTTGGAAAGCAGACAATCATTAGGACCCCAGAGCACCTGCTGCCTGCAGGGGTGGCAATCCTACGGCCCGAGAACAAACACAGAAAGAGTCAGAGAGACCGAGGAGAGGACAGGATGACAGATATACAGAGACAGCATGGCAAGTAGACTAACAACTAGAACCAACACCTTCTTTGTTCGGCAGGTGAGGGGGAAAAAAATTTGACAGATGAGACTAAAAAAAGGGAGGGGGTAAGTCAGTCAGCTCTCAGCTCTCAGTAGGTCACTGCCTTAATGAGAGGAACTCGAGGAGACAGACGTAAGTGGAGACTGACAGGATGACATAAAGAGCCACATAAAAAGGCATAGAGACATAGGTTGAAGTCGAAGGTTAGTTATAATTTGTGAATGTGGACCTCATTATGGATCATTCTTTTCAGAGTTAACTTTTAACAAGACCACCACAGACTTTTAAACCTGGAGTTTGGCTCATTTAGCATAAACCATCAAATATCACCAAGAGCTTGTTACTAACAACACCTTAGAGCTGTAATTAATCTAAACTTCCACTTTGTAAAAAAAAAAAATGTAAAAAATGTAGCCGTGCTACATCGGGTAGCAGTGAGGCGACGGAACAGACTACTCAGATTGAAGTATTTTGCTAGTGCGGAAAGTGATCACGGTGGCTGTTGTTGTTCATATTGTCGCTGAGGCAATCGTGAGGTAAACGGCAGAAACAGGTTTCGAAATTATCTACCGTGAAATATGCTCTCGCACATATTGGCCAACGTAGCTGAACAGTATGCAGAGCGCACACGTCCACAAAGCTGTTTTTCAGTTGGACGGATCAAAGAACAACTGGAGCCTCCTGCGCTGGCACCCCCCCTGCTGTGCCGATGGTCTGATCCCATTCATATGCTGTGGAAGCTGCATTTTTTTCCATGCTGGGCTAATGCGTCTGACCATTGTAACAGCAATGCATATTTGATGGGTGAAAAAAATTACAATAATCTGTTTGACATCTTTGATTCCAATGTGCGTATACATGAAAAGAGGGAAAAATACTTTGTCCGCCATTCTACAAACTGCTGCTCACTATATCACCACACAAGATCAGTTAAGAGGAGCCTGATGTAATAACAGTGTTAATAACTGAAGCAATATACATTCAAGGTTTGAAATGGTTTAAAATCGTTAAAAGGAGAAAATGTATAGGTGATCATTAATTTTCTCTCCATTCCTCCCCTCTGGGTATTTTCTCATAAAATGACAGAACTTCCGCGTGCAAAGCAGAACGATAATGTACATCAACCTTGCAGAGAGACTGGCTCTACATGCAAAGACCATAAGCAATACCTTCATACTTCATTCAATCAATTCCTCCTTTCAGGTAAACCATGTATCGGTGTTTTTCCAGAGGCTCCATCAGAACCATGGAATTATATGAAATGGACATGAAATAAAGTCAGACAGCAATTATGAGAAGTAGACGTTGAAAAATAAATGAGATTCCAATTTGTGATTGAGCGTGGAGGCTACACTGAACTTAAACATATTCAAATCATTCATTGAAAACGTGCGGAGGACGGAGAGATATAGGAGAGAAGGTTGGAAAAGTATGATTGGAAGTGAGCAACACTGTTTGAGATACATCATTAAATTTCCCTTGCAAATTTCCAGGAAGATACATTACATTACATTTTTATTACTTTTACAACACTGGTGTTGAAACCATATTAGATATCCAAGTCTTATCCCATGTACAACATGACTACAGCCTGTCTCCTACCAATGTTGGTGCAACGTTAAATTTAAACGATAAACAATGATATAAACAAAAAATCTTCGCTTAGATTTTTCCCCTTTTTAATTATGATCAAGATCAAACTCAGCGGGAGATTTTAGAGTTAAAAAATTTACTTTTGAGGACAAACTACATAACAGAAACATCAGAGTTTGGTATTACTGTACAGCAATATTCATTGGTGTATATTGGTATATATAATATGATATATACTGGCCTGACAAACTTTTCAGTCTATAGCTCTACATGTGAAACTAGATGAATTTATTAGTGTGTATCATACATAAAGCAATTAAAAAAATCCACACAGTTAATGAAAATATTATTTGATGCAGGCTACTTCAAATTATCCAATTAATCAATTTCAGCTATGTGGCATGTAAATGCCATATGATTTATTATGTATATTGATATATTTTCTAGTAGCCTACAAAGGCAAAGATTGCACAATAATCGATTTCAAAAACACCAACTCTTATTATCTATGAGCCGTAGTTGAATTCATGGAAAACTGTATGATTTTTGAAAAAAATATTTCGTAGCATAATAACAAAGTGGATAATTCCTGAAAGCCCCGCTAATAAACAGAAGGCATGATGTTTATTATCTGTTGATACATCCTCGGGCTCTGCTTTTCCCCTAAACAAGATGAATGGTGCGACGGAGTTAATGCATGTGTCTACTCTGGCTATTAAAAAGAGATCACAGATTGTGACTCAACCGGCGCACGTAAACACATAGACAGGGTGGTCCAACAGGCTTCTGGCACTGTGTGTATGTGTGTGTGTGTGTGTGTGTGTGTGTGTGTGTGTGTGTGTATGCGTCTGTGTGTGTGTGTGTGTGTGTGTCTGTGTGTGTGTGTCTGTGTGCGTCTGTGTGTGTGTGTGTGTGCGTCTGTGTGTCTGTGTGTGTGTGTGTGTGTGTCTGTGTGTGTGTGCGTGTGTTTGTGTGTGTGTGTGAGTGTGTTTGTGTGTGTGTGTGTGTGTGTGTGTGTGTGTGTGTGTGTGTGTGTGTGTGTGTGCGTGCGTGTGCGTCTGTGTGTGTGTGTGTGTGTATGTGTGTAGCCTCTTCTCAGAAATGTGCAACAGTAAACAGACTAAGAGGCAGAGAAGTAACATTACCAATACCACTAGCTGGGAGCATAAACAGTGACACACAATGCAAAGCTTTTTATGTTTGTTAGTGTGTACAGGCACATACTGCTTGTCACTGCACATATCTCAAAGGGCAAGAAAGGAAGAAAAATAATAAAACAACAAAAGCATCTGCAATCAAAGGTGCAGAGGCTGCAGAGAGCAACTATGAGGCCCCTAGAGAGCTGCCCTGCTTGGACTGGAAGCCTCTGGAGGTCCCCTGGGGGCTCAAGAGGCCCTAACCCTTCCCTCTTTCTTCCCTGACACTAACCAGACACAGCAGCACAAACATATTCAGGAATGGGGGGCGGGTGGCTGTATATATAAACAAGAGAGAGAAAGATAAAGAGAGAGAGAGAGAGAGAGAGAGAGAGAGAGAGAGAGAGAGAGAGAGACCAGGGGGCAGACAAAGAAAGAGAGAGGGAGGAAGAGGACAGAGAGACAGAGGGAGACGTCAACACATGAGCAGAATGAACCCGGCTTTAACCCACGGCTCTCGAGCACTGGACGACGTTTTCTCATATCCTCCTCTCAGTCTCCTCCTTGTAAAGAGAGCAATTACACGTCCAGGACAATCCCACATTAAACAAACATTAGTTCTCTCTCCAGAGCCAGACTCAGCCAAATTACATTGTTTCCAGATGCCACGTCACTAAAACACACTTACAACCCACACGCTCATCTCATCGCCTCCTGCCCACTTCTCTTCCCCCTAAACCTTCTTGTGTTCCCATTTTTCTCCTCACATTTTTGCTCCTCTTTATCTCTCCCTCTACTCGCCAAAACTACCCAAGTTAATCTGCGGGTTTGTGAATAATACTAGAGCAAGTGGTTTACAATTACACCGCTACCGGAGGAAGAGACGAGGGCAAGAGATGAAGAGGGAACAGTAAGACAGCAGTACTGCTTTTAGACGTCACATCTCTGAAACCAGTGACACACTTTAGCCAGTGTGTAAGGTCATTCATTACTGCTCAGATGAGAAATACTTTGCATGAGGTTTAAAGTAAATTTCAGTTTACGATTTATACTGATGGCAGGGAGGGCAGAATAAATGTCTTTCAGCCTATAGATTACATTTGCAACTATTATCTCCTGTATTGAGTAAACCTCCTTTCACATTTCCTGCTGCATTAAATATATAACTAGCCGTTCATTTCTCATGTACAGTCTTACTCCACTGATATGAACAGATTGCTTAAAATTTTGTCTAAATGCAAAGACAGTTTGATTCCTCATCTCACAGTCACACATATTCACACAGCATAGAGCGTCATGTAAAGGTTGGAATCTTACAATTTTCATTGTCAAAGTGACACTTTGAGAAAAAGTCTGCAAAGTAAGAATCATCCTCTGGCAATGCATCTAACCAGTGGGCACTCTACACTGTTCTGGACATTTTCCTGCTGCTGTGAATGGGTCTGACTCGGACAATCTCGTGCTGCGTTATTTATAGGTGAACGGCAAACTCTGCAAACAAAGTGGACTGAATTTTGCGGACATCCATAAAGTCACTGCTGCTGTGGCTAATAAAAAAATAAAATAACCTGAGGAAGATTTCACACAGACTAACAAATGACAACAAATGATTACGAGGCGAAATCGAGGCCAGGCTGGAAGGTCCCCTTCCCTCTGAACGGCACAACACAACTGGCCTTATCAAACACTGAGAGACACCTCAGACTAAGAACAAACACGTTACTTCCAAACACATGGGAAAAGCTAATTGTGCACTTCCGTGAGAACACACTTGTTCCACTTTTGTCCGAGACACAATCGAAGTGAATTTATATCTTGAGGATACACCCTGTATGTGCACACATGCTCAGAGGGAGAACTCAGTATGTTCTTGAGATGTCAATGAAGCACAACACCGACTTCTAGCCCTGGATAGAAGAACCTTTGTAGACATGGGAACCAATGTCACATTGAGTTAGTATAGTCTAAGCTCAAGGATAACTGTATCAAAAATGTTGACCAGCTCTTTCTTATGAGTCTATGACCCAGACGAGATGTCAGACACTATTCTGAGACAAGGGGAATCTCAATTTAAAATTCCCATGAAATAATCATACCGGAAATCTGGCTCGTGCCCTTGAGCAGCACGATGAATATTTTACAAAGGCCTACACAATGCTGTTGTGTAGGCGACCTCTCACTCTGACCCCTCACGATGTACGTCTTATTATATTTGTCACTACTATTAAATACATGATCTCTCTCATGGGAACTGACGGCTGAAGTGATCTTTAATGGGGAAGATCATGGAAAAGTAATCTCTCCTCCATTTTCAGTCATATAAAATATATATATATACATATATATATATATATATATATATATATAGTGTGTATTTATAAAGTGGAACATTAAAATAAGCCCTGAAGGTAGCAAGCATCCAAACAAAGCTGGATAATTGCATTTTATATGTTCTTATGAGTGTGTGTGTGTTGACGTGTTTGCACAGACGTCTGTTTGTGGGGCCTCATCAGACAGTTGCTACATGGCTGAAGGAGCATTCAAGCACATGCTCGTTCCGCCAACACCTAAGGGCATCCATGGGGACCTCAGAATATGAATCTCCAACCCCCAAACACACACGCACTCACAAACACAGAGTTATCAAGAATCATGCAAATCTAATGAGACAGCCAGACTGAGACTCAGACAGACCAACCTGAGGGCAGAGGTGCCTGTACACAAATATAAACAATTACACGCAGTCGATAGTCAACAGAGTGCACTGACTGCTCAGGTGTGGCTGCCACTAAGATCTCTATCTATTCATTATATTTCATTCGGAGAATATCACCCTTAATTCATTGGTTTTTGGCAAACTTTTCATCAATAGTTTCATCAAATACTAGTCTAAAAGTGGCACTATTTTAATGCTAATTAAATATGGGGGATACGGACTGTGAAGGTAATGAGAAAAACACAAAGGAGTGTTGTAGACAGAGCTGCAGTCTGCCACTTGACAGAGGAGCTGCAGCAACAGCCCTACCATTTTGTTAACTCCAGCATCCAATCATTAACGACATCCTCAAATGGAAGCTAAACTAGATACCATAACTTTTGTCCCAACAGTAAAATGTAAAGTCATGTCACTTTTACAGTAGACAAAGAGAAAACATTTTGAGCCTTATCTTTGAGACAATCTTTTAGGCAATGGCTACGAATGATATATGACTTATTGGGAAAAATATGATAGATTCATAAAATCGATAAAATTAATGATCAAGAACTCAAAATTCATACAACTTCATGTACAAATTCACCTCAGACTCACCAAACTGGTCCTTACCCAAGTAGACATAATTTTGTAGCCACTATAGACTGAGTGCAGACAGAGAGCGCGAGTGTGTGTGTGTGTGTGTGTGTGTGTGTGTGTGTGTGTTTATTACTCACATAGTCGGGCAAGGCTGTGTTGTCTGCCTGTCTGCCTCGGAGACTCTGTGTTGCCTGCTCCAAAACCTTGTTGTGCTTCTTAGAAAGCAAAGCAAACAGACTGCAGGAGAGACGGAGAGAAGGGAAAACGTGTCAGAGCAGCAGTGACGGATGAATGATTACACTGCCATGAAGACAAAATAACACAAAACCCAAATACACACTTGTCGTAATGCACATGTTTACCAGTAATTAATGCAATAATAAAACGGTGGCCTTTACACATCTTAACTAAAGAGAAAAGCCTCTATTTTAGACAGATTATTATTAAAGACGGGATGTTTTTCTTTATAAATGAGGCATTTAAAATGGTGAATAATAGTGAGTGTTGGAATAACAAAATTATCATGAAAATGATGGGTCAAAATACAAAAAATTGGCTTAATTTCCCCCGCAACTTGTATCACAACTCCTTTTTCTAACGTTGTTTTTTTTTTGCCACAGTTCACAACCTTGGTTACCTTTTGAGAACAAAAGAATATATCATTTGTAATAGTTTAACTTTTCCATTCTTTTTTGATCATCCTTTTTAATACAAAGTGTTATTAAAATCATTTGATGACCTTGCATTTTAATTACAACTTTTTAATACCCTCTCTGCGCCCCCAGGGGTGTTCAATCTTTAATCTGTGTGTTAATCAAGGTGATAAAATTGCAGAATAAATTAAATTCAATGACAGCATAGGGCTAAGGAACCTTAGATGCACAAACAGATCTGGACTAAGTCCAGCGCAGCAACACCTGTCCATCTGTCAGCACTGGAAAACAGACACACACACACACACACACACACACACACACGCATACTATATCTCTCATCATTCTTTATCCAGGCTAATTGGCTGAATGATAGCTGAATGGACGTATCAGAGCAGCTACGAGGAGGTCTGGCTGTTATCTACAGACTTTATGTCAAAGGAGCCACGTCTGCTTAAAGGACCTGTTGTACTATCCTGGCAGTTTTTTTTAAAATTTCTAACGAGAGACCACCAAGGACTCCACCTGGGACCCTTGTCCACAATAACGCACTTTGACTAGTTGCTCTGTCACATCCCCCATTTATGCCGAGGCAGTGACGGACACGGACAGGAAGAGGCGACACAAAAGGATTTCCGTACTGCTGGCCCTAATCCCAAAATCAGTCATAAGGCTGAGCTGACGAAGGACGTGGACAATGTGAAGGTGCTCTGTCACTAACTGTCCAGAGATTTTGTTTTTTTTCAATTGGGGACAGAGTGGGTGGTCATGCGTCGTTCTTTAAAATCTGCACTAGGACATTTGCATGTGTGAGGTGACTTAAATTGTGCACATTCATTTTAAGGCTTGCTTAAAATGCCAAATTTCTAAATTTTTGGAAAATGTGCAACAAAGTACTTTCATTACAAACTGTACTTTTACAGCCTAAAATGCCAGGCTTTTTACCTGTGTGATCTTATCATACACGGTCACTGTCAATAGATATCCTGCATGTTAAAATTTGTTCATGTAAACCCTACACAGTGTAAAATATATGTATAAAGAAATGTATAGTGCACAATGTACATATCCATCCATTTATCAAGTATGTATTATTTATTTCATCCATTCTTTATCTTGTTTATTGAGTTTTTCTCTTTTTGTTATCTTTATCTTTCTTGCTGTATGTCTATTTATATGCAAGTAATGTTAGCAATGTAAAACCAAATTCCTTGTATGTGTTCACATACTTGGCCAATGAAGCCAATTCTGATTCTGAAAAGTAAGATCTCAAACCAAAGATGTTGCAATAATGTACGTACACCTGCAACACCCCTGTTATTTTTGGGGGGGCTTTCTGTTGAAGTGGGTAATGTTATGGTGAGTTGCAGCAGGTTAAAGCATCTGTTTAAATCTGTCGTCATGAAAAACGTCCCTTTTCAATACAGATGTATTAATTTGGCAGAGAGGGGGGAACAATTTGGCCAGAAGAGGGAATATATATATAGGGGGAAAGGATAAATTGAACATAAGGAAAAATGGCAGGCAGAAGTTTGGGCAGATCAACCAGCCGCTCCTAGTAAATAAACAGCTCCGGACGCGATTCTCTCAGAGTCTGTTAAGGAGCTGAGTTCAGCTATGTCTGGCTGCCATGTGGAAATTCCTGCCAGGAAATTTCCCATTATCTAACAGCCAGCCAGGCAGCCGGTTTTACCCAGGCCAGGCCATCATAGTCATCATCATTATCATTATCATCAGACATGGAGTCAGTTGCCCTGCACCACGGCAGGACGGACATGTACACGTTCACAGACAGTGTTGTTCCTCTCTGACTCAAAACACTGGGGAGTCACAGATACGGAGAGAGACAGCGGCAGGGAGATAAGAGGATCCTTGAGTATGCGGGAACGAGTGAGCGTTGATGGGGAAGGAAACATTGCTCCCCTTGTGCCTGGAGTTAACAAACAGACATGAATGACTTGTTGTCCGTGTGTGTGTGTGTGTGTGTGTGTGTGTGTGTGTGTGCGTGTGCGTGTGCGTGCGTGCGTGCGATAGTGTGTAGTTTTGGACCTTGTCCTCTTTAAGTCTTCCGTGTCCTTGAGTGCCAAACCCTTTCCCTCCATTCGCTTGTGTTACATAAGGTTCTTCTCTATACAGACACACCTCTGTCAATATTTCATGTCTTAGTGTTTTCTGCAGTAAACACTCAAGTTACAATGATGCTAAATGTATTGTGCTGAGTCAATGTGAATCGCTAAAACAAAAGAGCATGTTTGTGCACGAAGTAGACTTTCCATTCCATTGTTTTCCGTCTCCCCAACTGGTTTCTCGTCCTCGCACAGATGCTTTTATTAAAATCTGGTGCACATGATTGTTCCGAGGCCTCCCGCTTACATAATGAAGTTGGAATACACCCCAGCTGACAGTGATGCGGTGCTGTTTCAGTCTATGAAACTACAATGTCAGATCATCACCACATCCTTTTTTTGTGGTTTGCTCTGAAGAAGGCCTCTAGCTGAAACACAAAACACTGTCTACTTTGACAGTGTGCTGCCTTCTCCTGCTTCAGCTGACATGTTTTTGAGGGCGAGCATCCAAAAAACTCTGTCCCTGAAATGCACACTTGTTGTCTATTGTTTAAACTGTACTACAGAGAAGAAGCATATTCAGCACATTTATTGAGTTTTTAGACGATACACATTGTGAGCCAATATACATTTCTCTGCTTTCAGAGGTTTTGCCGTGCCATTTTTATAAATTGGCAGCTTTTCATTTTAAGTCGTGGTTGTATTGAAATCATTGTGAGAAATGGGATAAAAAATGTATAAATTTTTATATTATATGTTTGGGATCAATATAATTTGTATTAGTATTTTTTATTTGCCAGGCATTTAATTCACTGGACCTCCTCAATTTACTAAATCACCATTTGTATAGATATTGTAATGCAGAATTACATATGCTGAGGTTTTCATCCATTTAAGTGGCTGTAAAAAAAAATAAAAATCTAAAGGTCAAGATTCACATGCTAATTAGAACCAACCAAAGATAACAAGTTGAATGTCAAACATGCAGTAGAAGATAAAAATAAGCATGGCCATTTTGCACCTTTAATTCAAAAATATTTTTTTTATTTAAAGCTACCATTAATTTACTCTGAAGTGATTAATTTATTAGAATAAGGTGGTAAGATCCAGATAAAAGCTGGAATAGGGTGTTTGGGAAATGGTTGCATAGAGGAACAGAGCTGCCAGGTAATATCTCATCTTTTGTTCCGTTCTCACCTGATAATACGCTGGGCAGCGTACTGGTGCAGACATCGAAACTGGGCTGACATGTTGGCTAGTGCAGCCAGACAATTGGTGTGGAGGTATTTATCCTAAGCCAGACACACATAAACACACCACAATTAAGTTACTGTTAAATTGCAATTTACTTTGTGTTATATCAGCTCCCACTGTGCAAAAATTAAGCAAAAATATCCCACTTCCATCTAAGTCTGGTGACGTCATTAGGAGTGAGTGTCTGCACAGGGGTGATTGGGGAGTGGAGCCGTGGTATCAAGGTCCCACTGATACACCGGACCGAACAATTGTGAGTCAGTCTCAGTCTGAAAATTATGACGCTTCCCCGTTTCTGTTTTAGCATCAAATTACAACTTAAAAACAAAAAATGAGACCATGTAATGTGATAAGAATTACTTAGAATGACAGAATTCATCTTCAGGAAAAATTTATTTTAAGCGTATACTGATTTGGACCAGTAAATATGACTACAGCGGATGGTTTTGTGATTGCATGTTGTGTTTTCAAGTGTACAAAGTGTGTGTGAATGTGTGTTCATCTTACCCTTGTCCGGGTCATGTTAAACTGGATGGTGCGTATAACCACCAGGATGAGCAAACTGCCAAGGGAGATCTCTGTCAGTGACCTCTCTGTGTACCATGAGATGTTCTTCAATACCTGAACCAAGAGGGACACACACAGAAATGAAACACAATCAGGAATGGAAGGGGGGAAAACGGACCATTTTCTTAGCAAGTGCAGGTAATAGAAGGTAAGAGTGTTACACCTGACCAGTGTGTGTTAAAGTGTGTCTACGCACCACCTCATGGACTGAGCGATTGAAGGCGTCGTCCTCTGTAAGAATGAGTAGGATAATGAGCGCCATGTACACGTGATGAGAATTTCTATCCTCTACGTGGTAAAGGATCTCGAGGATGGGCAACACCTGAGAGGAGGAGGGGGAGAGTAGGGAGAAGATCTGATCATACAGAACGTGTTGGTGTTGTTCATCAAATTCTTGTTGACCATTTAGGGCTCAAACAGAGGGAAACCTGCAGTTACATTTGTTCCTTTCTTAAATTGATTTCTTATTTATTACTGAATCACCACTGCTATCTTCTTTCTAATTTTGTTGCCAATGACTTTGGGGGATTCAGAGCGTGTATATGTCCTTCAATTTGTGAGCACACGACAAAAACAGCATGAACGGAAGAATTGTACGAACAGCGCAGGAAAACGTAAAAGACCAGGAAAAGACCATTTTTTTGTCACTGAAGAGCTAAAAAACTGTTCGACGTGTCATAAGGTTTACACAATCAGAATGTATGAAAAATTCATTAACTGTATAAAATCCAACCTGAGGTGCCAATAGTACCAGGTAAAATAAAAGATTAAAAAAAGCAGCCCCCCAGATATTAGTTGAGACACTAGGATTTACTTTATATAAAAACAATTTTTTGAGAGTCCTGAATCATGACTACTAAGCTCAAGGAGGAGACATGCTGCATTTGAGAAATTAGCAGAACAGACGGAGTCATCCTGTCGAGAGTGAGAGCAGTTACAAGCTAGCATGGTGAGCAACACGCGCGCACAGTTTGAGCGTTAGCTCATTATGCTGTCGTGCAGCAGTGCTTTATTGTTCGGCAGAGAAAGTAGTTGGACTCATTAGCAGCCCCCCTGCATAATAGGCTCGATCTAGACCTGCTAATGACGGTATTTTATTATAGCAGCCATAAATATTGAATAACACAGAAAGGTCATTGTGATATCAGAAGTTAAGGAATTTAATAGACCTACGGTTTAAAATGTGACTGTTAATTAAGGTCATTGCCCGCACATGTGGGGCCATGATCAAAAATGTTTGGTTTTTCAGCTGCCAACGTCTCGTTTTAAACCCTGCTACAAAAGATATGTATACAGTTTGTTAACACCGACTTCCATTTCCTATGCAATGAGACCAAATTACTGTGCTACACTGTGTCAAAGAGCCTCATTTGCGATTGTTCGCCATAATCACACAGCATATGAAGCCATGTGACAGCTGAGCTATAGATTGATTTTCACTCACTTATTACCTCAGTACATTCACTCTGCTATAAGGAATAACTGGCACAGTCCCACATGGACAGAATAGCACCAGCTGCCACTGCATACATCCTCTGTGTTTACTGAGCCGTAGCGTTGGCCCTAGATGAAATGATTTCATGGCCATATGCATGTGTGTAAGGAGGAACAGGAGGATGTGCTTCGTTCAGGATTGACCGATCCCACTTAGACCCATTGTTAACAGGGCGCTCTGCTTCCACCTTGCCAGAAAATTACCCCAAATGTCAGTTGTAGATGGGAATAATGAATGCACATGGACGAGTTCACCTCCCTCTGTAAATGAAAACGACAAAATCAGAGTCTTCATTCCCACCCTACCCTACCAGATTGTCCATGTCGGTTCTGGAGAGCATGTATGTCCTCATGTTGGCGTTCTGGTGAAGTAGGGTATACAGCAGTAACGTGGCCTGGTCGGAACGCTGTTGCTCACACAGTGCCGTGTACAGACTGTTGAAGTTGATCTGGAAACTGTGAGGTTGCTCCACGGGCAGTGACGATGTGTCTACACAGGCAGAGGAAATCATAATAACACCCTGGTAAATGACATAGGCGGTACTTGAAAGTCTGTCTCAAATATGAGCATAAAATAATATATAAATGTGTCGATTGTAAATGTATTTACCTTGCGTGTTTCTGAAACAAGTGATAGCCTGGCGGTAGGGGTTGGGCCAGTCGGGCCCATCTGTCAGATTGGCTAGGACCAGCAGTAACAGAAGGCTCTGATTAGACAAAGGTAAGGGGTTGTGTTCCTGGTCCGCTCCTGCTCTGCTACCGGATCCACCCAATGTGAAGACGCTCCACAGCCCACCTGCAGATCAGAAAGAGAGGCAGGTCAACCCACACAGTTTAAGATAGACACTCGACAACTCCTGTTATTCCTCCCCATTATTTATTGACTTATTAATGAATCAAAATACTTGACTATTGACTTGGGGGTTTTGTTTTGTTCATTGTGATCATTTTTCTTGCAATAAATTTGGTTATACTGAGTTTTCTATTCACATTTTTCTCTACTTTTTTAGTTTAGCATGGACAAAAATTCTCTATCTTCTCCCGGTGTTCTTTATAGTAAACTTCAGCATAGAGAGTTTTGAGAAAGGCAGTGCTCTGTTTCAGTACAAAAAAGAGGGTTAATCTTTGCAAAATCTAGTAGTCAAGAGCAGTGAGGTTGTTCATGTCAACCTCCTTATGTAAAGCACCAAAGTATTGTCACAACCTGCGGTTCCTCAATCTTACAACATTTCACAGGGAAATGAGAAGGGAAAAGAGCGCGTGAGGTCAGACTGATGTAATCAAGGCCAAAAAGCACAAAGGAGTCATGCACGATGGTTTGCAGCACCTGAAATTTGAAACAACATAGACGGCGCCACAGAACAAAGAGAAACTGGAACTACTGGCCAACTGGAGCGGACTTGGTTTTTCTTGTTGGGGGATGAGAGAGAGCTGAATTTCCTGCGGAGTAACTGAAGTAGTGGTGCTTTCAGGCGTCATGAGAAGCATGAACACCAAGGTACACAATGACAGCCTCTGGCTCCTGCACGTCTAGCCACACAGAATACATGAACCAAGCTCCAGTGAGACGCAGTTCGTGTGAGTGTGTTTGTGTTGTAGGTTCTCACTGATCAAGCTACTGAATTTGAGGAGAAGCCAAGTAGATTTGTTGCCATCTAGTGGCAAAGGTTGGACCATTCTCTGGCTGAACTTATTCTCTCTTCTTGATGTAAGAGTAACGTCATAGAAATCATCCTGATCCACCCAACTATGACACGCTAACATCATCTGTTTGTTTAGTTACTGGACCCGAAAAGATTTAAGTCAAGTGAACGAGGACAATTTAGTTTAGAAACATAAGAGGGGGTGACATGCTTCATGTACAAGGACTTCCTGCTATATAAATAACATTAAGTCAAGGAGAACCCGGCGGTCAAATCCCATTGCCTTCTCTTTGTAGCGTTGGGAAAGGAAGGAGATGGGACAAAGGAACAGCTTGTGACTGATGAAGAGACTGTGATGTTAAGAGTAGTCATAAAAGTTTTAAACCAAAATAAAGGCTTTTCATGCCTCCTTTCTCTGCCTGAGAGCTTCTTTTAAACAACTCGTGACGGATTAAAATCCAAGTAACATCCATGACTTATACGTCGGTTTGCCTCTTAATTCACAGATGACGAGAAAAACTTTGCTCAGTGTGACGTGTGTAGAAATGTGTTCACGATTCCAGTAAAGAGGAGAACGTATTTGTTTATGTTCGAGCCAAAGTGACATCAACAAACTGCTTCACGATAAAAAAAAAAAAAAGAAAACCCCAAGAGAGAAGTAATGTAATTTGCAGTGGTCAGTCTGTCGACCCCTTTTCCAGGCATGACACTCGTCTTTCCTTCAACTGGCCAGAAAGAGAAGCGAGTGTGGAGAACGAGAGAGAGAGAGAGAGAGAGAGAGAGAGAGAGAGAGAAAGAGAGAGCCAAGTTGTGACGGAGCCCTGTTCATCTCATCACTGGCACCACAGTGACTAGCCCAACAGTGTCAGAGAGCCCGGTCTGGCAGCCACATTTCCTGCACATACACGCACAAGCTCTCCTTCACGCACTCACTCCCTCACTCACTCACGCACGCACACACACGCACACACGCACACACACGCACGCACACGCACGCACACGCACGCACACACACACACACACCCCTGCTCTATTTTACCTTAGTGGGTGCTGTTTGTTATCCGTCTGGCTCAGTTCCCTCTGCCTGTCTGCCTGCCCACAACATAAACCCAATAATGCTACACTGCTCAGGCTGCCCCGGCCCTGGCCGCCCGCCGAGTGGAAAAAGAGGAGGAGGACATGAAGAGAAGGAAAGGGAAGGGGAAAGTGAGGAAAAGAGAAGGTCACACGCGGACACAGTGGCTGGCATGCTGACATTTTTGAATCAGGGTTTCGGGACTCTGGGACAGTGAAGGCATCCTACTGCGAGACACGCAAAACACAACGGCAGCAGAAAAAGTATTTCTTTACTTGAGCTGGAGTCTGTGTTCACAAGGGCGACAGAATCCTTTCTTCTCTACAGGTCTAACACACAAACAGATGTTTATAAAAATCAATTACACAGGGCTATTATATATTAAAAAATACAGGCCTCAGAAAAACTATCCCACTGCTCGCCTCTTTATCGATACAAAAAAAACTGTGGGAAAAGACAGAAGGACGTGATGTCCAAATCGTAGTTACATGGTCATTAATTAATTGTGATGACATAACGACCACCATGGTCACAGAAATTACTGTTGGGCCACAGTCATTTCTATATTCAAATTTAAATATTACACAGGCTGGAAATGCCTCCCTTCTAACTCCACATCTTTCATCTTGGCATCCACTTCACAAGACCGTGCCCCATTACCTAATGTGAACTCAAATCATGGTTCTCATCCAACGCACGCAAGTTCTAGTGAGGATCCCCAATGACGGCAATGTTATAAGTCTGTCGATTGGGGGATTATTATTGCTCAACTTTCATTCAACGATGCGGCAGTAGCTATTATTTTTTAGTCGGAATTAAGATCGGTATTTACCCCTTTAATTGTTTTTCTGTTGCAGCAATTCACTCCGTGCACCTGCGAAATGTAGCAATGACTGTCAGAAAAACGTACCACAAAGGATTGCTCCACTATGATTATAATATACAGCACTAAAACAATAGGTAATAACCAAGTTTAACAGGATTTATTTTAAAGTGGCATCTAGAAGAGGACATAACTCTACATGATTGTAGACATAAACACAATTTTCTCTTCACAGAACCAGATTCGGTTCGGTGTCTAATTTTAGACTTCGCCTGTGGAAAATCTCACATAGTCCATCAAGCGCAGCAACGCTTGCAGCTCTGTGACTCAAGAAAAACAGCGATTTTAGATAAATGCCAGCAACGGCAATGCTAAAATGCTCACAATATCAGCTTTAACTTGCCAATGCTAGTGCAAAGTATTTAGCATGTTCATCATCTTAGTTTAACATGTTGACATCTGCTAATGTGCGCTACAAACAGAGTAAAACTGAGACAAAAGGGACTGTCGTTAATTCTGCAAGTATGTAGTTATAAACCAAAGGAGTGGACAGCGTGAAGCTTTGAGCTCAAACGTTTTTACAATTCAGCCTGAGGGATGGTGAATGAATGCCTGCACCTATCTAAAGGTAACCCATCCAACAGATATTTCGTCAAGTCGTGGTCGTGGTAGCTTCAAAGTCTGAGCTTCACCAAAACCATAGTGAAACATTGTTTGAGAACCATAAATTCTGAGAGCTTTCTCAAGTTAACTCTGACCTGCTGGTGGTGCTACAGAAAACATCTGAGGGTCACCCATTAAGATTCATCCTCTGGGGACCATGAATATCTGTACAAAATCCATCCGGTTAGTTCAGTCTGGACCAAAGTGGTGGACCAAAAGTTGAGCATTGCCCTGCTATCAGCAAGGCTAAAAATAATTACAGCACTCCTTCCAGTACTTTAACTAATTTCAAAGATGAAATCTTTCTGAACATTTGAGGACAGGGTCGCCCATTAACTTTTCCCAACTAGATCTCTGTAACTGCCTCAATAAAGGTATTAATCAGGCTTACCTGCATTGGCCTCCTGTTTCTTTTTCGCATTGATTTCAAGATTTAAGTGAGGACTTTTAAGGCTTTACACAACCAAGCCCCAATGTATATGATTTACTAACTTTCCATGAGCCTGGTTGCCATCTTAGATCAGCCGATAGTGGTCTTCTGGTTGTTCCCAGAGCCTGATTGGTGTCTAAAGGCAATCATGTTTTTGCAGTACGGGCCACCAAACTTTGGAATGACTTACCAGCTGACATTAGAACACTTTGTTAAGAAAAGTGCTTTAAATAAATATAAATAAAGTTTATTACTACTATTATTATTTGGGAGTCTATTAGGAGTCTAAATCTCTGTGAAATAATTAAAACATCTGCTTTTTCCATTTCACCTGTACCACCTGCAACTTTAACGTGTGAAGACCTCAGTGGTCTGTGGAGACAACACCGAAGGGAGATGTGGTGGGAAGTTTGTAAAGCTGAGAACACACGCTTCCAGCTCAGACAGAGAAATGTGGACAGGCACAATGTGCTATTTACTTATTCACTTGCATAACACTGAATGAAATATGACATCAGGGCCTCAGGCCAAAGCCTTAGCCAAGCACGCAGATAGAAACACCAAACTCATGACGATTATCCAAAAATGCACGTGGGGAAACATGCTGTACAGACAATAAATAAACACACTCTTCTGATAATCTCACACAAATCAAAATATATGCTCAAAGCGCTTTTATCCAAACCCAATCTAAAAAACACTCTGACATAAACATATACAACACATGAGAACATTCCACAGACTTAGACTTAGAACAACTAATATAATCATAATAAAACTATCCCTAAAATGAATCCTCCACTAATACAGAAGTTATAATAGAAGGAGATGAGAGGAGAGGAGAGGAGAGGAAGTGCAAAATGTTCTGAGTCACTGGGGTGATAACCCCCCTGCAGATGCTCAGACAGCAGAGTGTGTAAAAGCAAGACCGGAAGAGACATCCTATCTCCCAAGACATTAAACTGGCGACAGAAGTCAAGCAATGCTTTGCTTTGCCAGTGACTGGTGTTGGGTTCCGGGGGAAAACCCAGCCCATCTGTGAAAGTGAATGTGTAGACATGAGTGATTTTGAACACGAGGACCAGTCATTTCTGAACAAGAATTTAGGTGATGTAAAGAAGCGTCCTGGTTCCAGAGCTCTGTGTGTGTGGTTTTACAGACTTTATAGTGTGTGTTTCAGGGTTTTAAAAATTACACAGTTTTGCTGTTGATTTCTTTCATGTGTTTTTCCGACAGCTCTGGGAGTCAATTTTCATCAACAGCAATAATGATGACAACAATAACAAGGAGGTAAATGTTCTATCTCAGATTTGTGAAAAGCTTTGTTGTTCAACAAGTGTTTTTCATTCTGTGTCCGTAACTTAGTTTAACACCAAGGAGCAACAATCAGATTTTAATCCTGAAAAAATACTGTGACATTTATTGTGATTATCAACATTGATAACATTTTTGGCCATATCACCCAGTCCTGCTACAGTTATTTCTTCAGGGCTTGACAAATCTCCTCTTTCACCACCAGTAAGAGGCTGAGTTGTACTAACCCTGACAGGTCAACTGACCTTCATGGTTCAGTTGCTTTTAACTACCTGAATATTTGCTCACGCTGCGGATATGCAAACTCATATTTACCGTTCCTGGAGGACAGACTTGTGTGCGCTTGTGAAATGTGCTTGTTTGTGTACTCTGTCAATCCCAAATGACTGTAAGGGATGGAGAAAAGAAAACAAGTGTTGTTTCTGCTTTCAGAGAATAAGAGAGCTTGTGTCTTTGTTGGTCTGCGTGTGTGTGCATAAGGGAGGCGGCTGCAGACAGACAGGCTCTAGGGGATTACAGAACAGGACAGGGCACCATAACTCATCGAGCTGATCACTGGCTACAGACAGACAGGCTGGGTTGAATGCTGATGGCTCACTGATAGGAATCTGCCACCAGCAACAGACAAGAAGCATTTATCTGCAAGGGAAACCCGGCCCTATTCTCACACGCAAACAAACATGCACTCAAAACACACACACACACACACACACACACACACACACACACACACACACACACACACACACACACACACACACACACACACACACACACACACACACACACACACACACACACACACACACACACACACACACACACACACACACACACACACACACTCACACTCACTTTCATCCACGCTGCCTGTCAGCATAGCTCACACTCTCATCTTGCCGTTTAAACATACTTCTCACTCCTTGGCTCCGAGGAAAAAGGAAAAATAATTGACAGTCTCAATTCTCAAGTTCTTATTTTGTAATTTGATCTCAATCCTTTCATTTATGAGAACATTTTTTACTCGCCGGCCTCACTGTGGGTGACATCACTGGGGCAAAGTGCGAAAGGGGGGCGAGCAGTGAGCAAATAATGAGACAGATTAAAGCATCTCCCCCAGCAGAGTCACAAGACAGTTAAAAGAACACAAAAGGACAAGTATAATTCTCTCACACAGGTCCTTTTTAAAATTTCTCTTTTTCATCTTCTTGGCCCCTTAAAATCATTTAAATTAAGCAATTTGAGAAGGACAAAAAATATATCTTTCTTTGGTCAACCTGCTGACCGATCATGTCCACATTAAGGCTATAACCTGTGACCACAGGTCATAAGAAGACATTGATTAACTTTAAGGAGTCACAAGCCAAAGAGGGTTTGGAACAGTCTGAGAGAAAAACACAAGGTGACCGCTTCCAAACTGCCCATTACAGTCGCTCAACACAATAAAAATACTGATGCGAGGTCAAAGTTTAGAAAGGATACAGCCTTGCAAAGATTTAATAGACACAGGCCTTTTTTCACAACAGACATTAGGTGCATTGGATTTTATGTGGCTCTTGACTTGACTTGATGGGATGCCTACCGGAGTTAACACAATGCATGTTGGTTCAAAATTTGTGTCCGACTTTCTCCGGCGCTGCAAAACGTCACCATGTCACATGGGACATTAAAACATCGCAGGAGAAAGACTGCTGCACTCAGAATTCCGAAAGCAGCAACAGCTACTGGGAACAGCCTCTGTGACCACAGATCTTTGCCCTGATTGGCTGAAGGCTTCACTGAAACGCACTGACATGTCTTGCATTTTTATTCTAGGAAGTTCAGATGCGTTATCTGTTCTGTGCTTAGCTGACATATCGAATTGTCTGCTGTAAAAAAAAAGGCTTATGAGAGAGTTTGGGTAAAAAAAAATAGGGCCACAAAAAGTGGGGATCAATCTACTTGCATCCAAACACCACACCAATTAACTTGGTGTGTTAAATGTTATGAGAATCAATAAAAAATGATTAGCAACAACATGAACGAGGTTGTGAAACAGTATCTTCATTCTGCTTCGTTGTGTTTTATTTGCGTGAGGATCTGTGTACTCGTACTTGCCACCCCTGACGCCAGGCCATAGAGGAGGCCGCCCTCAGCTTTGGGCTCGAAGATGTGGGTCGCTGGAGGTGGACACTTCTCCTGCCTGATGAAGTTATAGAGCAGCGTCTTCACCAGTCGACTGGTTAGCGACAAACTGGGGAAAAGAGAGGCAAACGGGGAGAAGTTTCAAAAGCCAGGTCCAAAACACACTACACCAACACAAAGAGCATCCACAGGTGTCAGTTTGAGAGTCCACTCTTTCCTGCAATTGGTTATGAACAATATCTAATATCGCTGCTTTTGGAGTTACACACAGCCTCGCTTTCTTGACAGAACAAACAGCAAAATCCTTTCAGATAGACTTATAATCTGTTTTGCCAACATCAGCTAACTTCAAAGCCTCTCTTCGGCTCAGCGGTAATTAATCCAAAGTGCTCTCGTCTGGCTCTTATGCTGTGAGAGCCCTCAAAGAAAATCACATCGCTTCTCTGACTTTCAACTGCACTAATACACTTAACAATGCATTCAAAATTCATCAAGATTTATTCTTATACAAGATAACAAAGAAAGTTTCAATGAGTTCAAAGCACCGGTCAACTTCACAAGTCTTTTTTAATTAGCATTCATTAAGTTATCTTATCAACACATTATACTTCTGCATTCTGAAGTTTATAGTTGTTATCATCATTTAATAAAACAAGACTCCTTGGATCACCTTTGCACAGATTTACAAACTGCAAGGTCGCAGCGGAGGCAAAGTTCTCTGCTGGCTAGTGTAGATATTTTTTTGCTTCTTTTTCTCTTTTTAGTTTTTAATGACACGTGAAGACATTGTTTTGAAGCACAGAGACATATCGGTGTCTGTACAGAGGAACAGAAGGCAGAAACGTACGGTGTCACAGTGGATTGGAGAGCATCAGAGATGATCTGGGCCTTCGTTCAACGGATTGTGAATGACCCAATTATAAGGATTGATCAGAAGTAGAAATGTTATCACATTTTTCTAATATCTTCATCTTGGTTTTTGGGGGGTTGGAGATTGGAGATATCATGGAATGATGGGGGTAAGTTAGCCTTGTAGTTTCAAGGGTTTCAGTTGCTGCTGGGTGCATTATGTCAGTGGTGGTCCTCAATGGACTATGAACTCGTGTGTGTTTTCTTACCATCTCCCATTCATGATGTGCTGGTAGATTATTCCATCTCGGAGGATTTCTTTGTGGAAGAGCTGATAGGAGAAGAAGACCAGCAGCGTGGTCACCGCTTCAAACAGGATGCTATAGGTGATGTCACTGCAGGGACAGATAACGTAGAGATAATGTAAATTAATACAAATGTCTGGTCTCACTGCTTATCTCGCGTATCCAATCAGGTGATAATCTTATCAGAATACTTGAGTATCAGAATGTCACCTCTTTTTGACCAACTGCATTTTGAGAAGCAGGTTATGTGCGGCTGTGATGTCACAGTTGTGTGCACCGACTACATCGTGTTGTAAAGGGGGTGTTAAGGTAACATGGTTGATGAGTGGAAAGTGACAGAGCTAAATAAGAGGGTTGTTCCAGTGCAATGCATGTTTGGTAAACTTAAAGATCTCCTTTAGATATGATTTGAATAAATAGTCTGCTCAGAATAATTTTCACCTTTACACACTGTCTGCCTCTCATGTCTCTTTCTGAACGACAGTCACTCGGCTGTTCATTACACAGGTGCACGCAAGTGACATTAACAGCTTCAATTAATAATAATAAGTTAAAAATGTCTTTCGCTAACGCCCAAAGCCCAGGTTGATAATCCGAGCACAGTCCAAGACCCAAACATATTTACGATCAAACCACAAAATATTCACATTTGAGGCTTGAGCAGGATAATTTTATTTTGACATTTAAAAAAGAGCATAAGTGTGATTTGAGTATCCATATGCATCAACCACTAACCTGGAAAAGAATAAATCACTGACTGCTATCTTCTTTTGTAAAATGAAACCACAAAAGGAAGACTGTTGGGGATTTGGGTGAGCTATACCAAAAGAATGGCGAGACTCTTATCCAAACCAGAACAACATACAGAGGAAATGGGCCGATGGCCACTAAGTGGAGGAGGGAAAAAAACAGGGAGAGTCTTGAAGCCTGGGACAATGAATAATGTTGGAATACTGAATGGATTTACACAAGAGCCAGGGGTCTGGTGTGCAGAGACAACAGAAGAGAGGGAAAGAGAAATTGACAGACAGAGAGAGAAATAGAAGACGCTGCGTCGCGGAAAAAGCAATTGTCATATTTCAGTGAACTTGTGTCGACACTGCAGAGGAGGTTTTTATCTGCAAAGTCGAGGACACTGCATCTTCTGTGTCTCTGTGCCCGACTGAGTGGCAGACAGGGGATAATTCTTCCATTGATATAAGCACACTGCAACATTCACACAGAGTGCGTTAGTGTGCACGGCACCCACGAGAGTTAAGGCTGATACCATTTGTCAGTCAATACTGTATGTTCCCTCCACTCCCACTCAATGGCAACGCTCCTAATCCAACGTTCATTTCAAGCCTTATCTCTTCTGCTACACACCCAACACTTTATCCCTTTCTTTTTTTTTGAATTAAGCTCTTTATTCTGTCCTGTTGCTCACTACATCGCCAGCTCAGAGTCTCAGCATGTCAGTCTGGCATGCTCCATAATGGATTTCATCTTTTCTCGGTTAGCGAACCACCGAGGAGCAAATGAGCAAGCAGAGCACGCAAAGGGAAACAACACATTCAGTTTTTTGCAAACTGCTTTTCATTAACTGTTCAAAGACTAACATCCTTGATACATTTACGACGAACAAACACGAATAAAAACAAGGAACTCGGACAAAGAGATGGGCTGAGAAACTGCACGAAAGGCAACAATACTTTGATGTTTTTTATGTGATTATTATGCTTACAGTGTAATGTCAAACAAGTGAACAAGTAGCACTGAGATATTATTAAATCACTATGCGTGGGCAGTGAAAATATCTTGCACATGTTGCACCATAATCAGTCTTGCATGTGTGACATTTTAAGTGTATGGAAGACACAGTGGGTGTTTAATTCAAGCTTCCCCTCAAACTGACAAACATGCAGCACACGAGCACACACGGGGGAGATACTTACAGCAGGGGAACTTCAACGATCAAGTGAACGAGGTTGGACAGCAGCTCCTCCAGGAGGTCCTCACTTCCTGTTTCTACACAATGGGATGAGGGAGTTATTTCATGAGACGTAAGCTGCTCTCAGACATTGAACTTAAGTACAGACAGTTTCCTGAACTTCTCCTGCCAGCTCCTAATTAAAATTTCCAGAAAAAATGTCCAGAGTAAGCCCTCGTGAGAATGCAGCAGAAAAATCTCCCGAAGATTCGCGACCAGGGAGTGGGCCCTCTACCCAGGCGCCACTCCTCACCTGAATGTTTCGGGAAATGTTCCTGCAGTCGCGAACGCGTCTGACTCAGACAATCTCCTGCTGCGTCCTACATATGTGAAATGGCAAACTCCGGAAAATGTCCAGACCCAAACCGGACATGGCATTTCTCTGTTTCTCATAATCAGATTCTCTCTGCTCCCTTCGACTCCCACTGTACCAATCCCTCTCTCTATCCTTCCCATCAGTCTGCATGTCATGCTCATTGTGCAGATGAAAGGCACTGAGAGAAATTAGCCAATTAGGATTACATGGTTTCTAAAACTGTATTCAAAGTGTTTAAGATGCTTTTGTAGCTCCAAGTTATCTTCTTTTTACCACTTTCATCAAGCTGTAGTTAGTTTTTTGAATTTTGCAGGCGAATCACAAAAAGGTACATTTACAAAAATCCTCCAACCCACAGTCTGCAGGGAGCTGCAAATGAGTGTGTATTTAGGGACTTAGCTCAGACAGAGCTACTGTTTGAGGCCAAAAAAAGAAGATGTTCAGTCTGTGGCTGCAGATTTAGACTTTTATTAACAGAGTCTCTCGGAGACGGCTGATCCAGGTCAGTAGCCAGGGGTGCTCGTTCTCAATTAGAAAGTCAATTTCTTATCTCTCTTTAGGTATGAAGGGAAGTGTTACACATTTGACCCTTGTGAGAACATTTTAATAACTCACACCTTATGAGGAGACAAATGCAAGATTTCTCAGATGATGTTGTCGATTTTTTGTGTAAAAACACCTCTTGTCACTTCATCTTTACGAACTGACAGTTGGTTCACTGTGAGGCAGACTCCTTTATGCAATGCGTGGCCCCATTTCATTTTCCCTGCGTCACACCTTCCTCACCTCCACAGGAGCCTGGCGCCCTCTCCTGGTAGGAGAACTGTAGGTGCAGCTCCTCTTCACTCATCTCCCTGATGAACACCTTCAGCAGGCAACGGATCATGAACAGTGCGTTGTGCGCCTGCCAGATGAACAGCTGACTGTGGAGGAGAGACAAAACAAGAACATCACGTCATTCAAGGTAAAACAGAAATGACAGAAATGGGGGCCTTCCTCTGGCTAAGCAGAGCTGGCCATGTATGTCCTTTAGGAATATGTTGGTCTGTTGTGTAACAGTTTGTGTAAACTGTTACACAAAGTCCTATTAAAGCTCAGTATACATCATGCCCTTGTGAATTTTTGCCTAATGCAACTGGAAACTAGAATCTGACCGCTCTAACAGTGGTGTTTTGTTTTGAGCTCTGACCTGCCAGGAAAGACCCAGGGAAGATGCCAATAAATAATCCATCGGGATATAACACTGTAACAGTCAAAGTTGAGACCCTGTGACAATTCCCAAATTATGATGTTACAGGTAACATTAACCATTCCGTACAATGATATCGCCATTATGATATTTCATGTAGGACAGAGACAGCATCGGGACAAAGTTGTCGAGAAACAAATGTAGAGGGAGGGAAAAAATGTTTTGAACCATCTAGTGCGAGCCACAAGGTTTCATAACCACTAAACGCCAACACGGGGGTGTGCAATCAGTTCCACAAATTGACAATTTGCACATGGCAATTATGTTGCATCTAAAAAGAATGTAACTGAACCTGTTATGAAACATGAGAAAATAACATATGAGTGGCTGGGGAGAGATGACTCCAACCTCTAATGATGTTCCTTTCAGATTGAAGATTTCCCACCAGAAGCATTTGGTGACTTGGGCAGGGTCAAACTTTGTGGAAATGGAGTTTGGCAGCCTGAGCAGGGTAATGCCACATGTGTGGATGGTTATACCTCGGACGTTTTCTCATGGGAAACTCCAACTAGTTTTATTCTGCTTCGGCAAAAAATAGGGATTCCCTGCTGGCGTGTGATAAAAAAATAACTTCCGTGTACAGGGTCTATTATTACCAACACAGTCATCTGACTTGACTCCATTCTCTCAGGTTACCATACTCACTCTTGGCATTCGGTAGAGATTTTCAGCTCTTTGGTTCTTCCCAGGAAAATTCTCACAAGAGCGCCAAAGTTCCCTGTTCTGGGATTGTTTTCAACTTGGGGAAAAAAACAAGAGAACTCATCAACAGCGTTACATGGGCCACACAGAAATATTATATGATTGTCATGCAAACAACAACTGATCTTTACTTCATCGGAGCTAATATTCACAGGCTCAACTCCACTAAGGTATTGATCAGTCATAGAAAACACACAAAAATTAGCATATTCATATTATAACCGACGTACTGAGGATCTTGGCCAGGGGGATGACGGCCTCTTCCAGTAACTTTGAGTCTCCACTGTTAACCAGAAAAAATAGGAAGAAAAAAAAGATTTACTGATTAAATGGATCAGAAGAGTTGGTTGATCATCTGCCCTCTGCTGTCACACAACAAAACTGCAAGAAAAACAAATGATAACAGCACTCAAATGGTCGGTCACTACCTGCGCCAAGGAGGTTATGTGATTGGATCGGTTTGGTCTCTTTGATCGTTAGCTGGATTACTGAAAACATTATGGATTTTTCAAAGATAAGTCTGGGTCATGTGGGAGGAAATTATTTTTGAGGATTCGTCACCATTGCAACAGTCTAGAGTCTAATCTTCACAAATAACTAACATTTTAAAATCCAAAAATGGGGTGAACGGCATGTAGGTGGGGGATTGGTTCAGCCCTGGCAGAGGTCTGCACTCTTTTTAGTGCTCTTGTTGCAATTGTTGCAGATGGACGGGGGACATACAAACCAGAATGAGACATACAGGGACATGTTAGGATGTACTGCACAACTCTTTCTATAATATTAATTGGTCCTCTATATAAGTTGAGACATTAATTTCATCGTTTACACAGAAAAATGTGATTTATATATTTTCAATAGAGTTCAGTGTGGATCCTCATTCTGTTCCAGCTCTGTCAATTGCCACATAACCAACTAATTAATTATTTAACTAAATCATCAAAAAAATTAGTGGAAAGAAGTCGAGCACCATGGATTGTGACACAACTCATTGGTACAGTAGCTGCTGTCACTGACAGGAGGATGGCCAACAGTGGGGCAGTCTGAGATCGTTGCATTTTACCTGCAGGTGGGACTGATGAAGGTGAAGGAGATGAGCTGGTTCCAGAACGGGTCATTCTCCGATATGGACTCTTTGCCCACCAGGGCCTTGAGGCTTGGGTTATCAGACAGCTCACTGACCTGGCTGGTGTTGGCTCCCATCTTTACACTTCACCCAGACTCACCACTCTTCACTGCTGTTTCACCGGGCATATGCAAATCCTGGAGCAGAGGAAATTCGTTAATTGTTAGTGCCATCGCACATAACATGTTATGCTTATGAGGCTGCATTCAGATTTTCTTCTTCTTTTAGTTTAAATGACACATTTAACTGGAAGCAGTTGACCAATCACAACAGAGTGTGCCAACTGGCCAATCAGAGCAGGCCGGGCTTCATTGGGGGGAGGGGGCAGACAGAGGCTGCAGGAATGGACAGTGTGAGGAAACTGATATGCTTACTGAACATTAGTACATGTAAACCTTTTTCAAGTAACAATCCAAATTAAAATATCAACATGAATATAACATTACCGCCATCCACCATGCTGGAGTGTGGGCCAAAGCTCAAAAAGAAACCCAAACTCAATTATCTTCATTGATCTGCTTTCATTCAAAACTAAAACAAAGATCTCTACTCTCTCTCTCGTGAACACGAGTGTCCAAGATTCAAAACTTCCAATCGCACAATTCTTCTTCAGCTTTTCTCTATTCGTGTTATACTTCTGACAGTGACAAATGACATGCTTAACGATTTCTTCCATCCCACGATCCTACTCAGACACCAATAATTTCATTAGAAATTATTCTTCCGTTTGATAAAGAGCTATTCTGTCTCTCCGTCTGCGGACTCAAAGTCAAATATTTTTGCTGGGAGGTTCCCCGTCGGCCCAGGGGTGTAAGACGTTGATTAAATAATCACAGCTCCCTCGGCCTGGGAGGCACCTTTATTTGTTCCATGTCATTGGCACCATCTCTCTCCTCTCATTACTGCACTATCTGCCCTCTAATTAATGCATAGATCGCTCCTCCCCAACACAAGGTTATAACTGAGGCCGATCGATATGGATTTTTTGGGGGGCGATGCCGATATCGATATTTGGGAGTACATGTATCATGATACATCAAACGATATATATATATATTTTTTTTTTTATCTGTCATGATTTCCAAGATGACATTATCAAACATTCATGACACAAGACATGTAATGGAGGCTTGATATTTGAGTTCAACCATGAACTTTATCATAAATAATTATAAATTGAGGTTACAAATACAACCAAATACGTAAAACCTATAACAAACATTCATTATAAATGCACATTCAAAGGCTCAAATCAGTCGGCCAATAATATTGGATCGGGCTCTTCAAATATATGTCTGTGAAAGGCCCGATATCATCACCCAACCGATATATCAGTTATAACATTCAGTTTTTGTTGAAACCACTTCAGCAATGTTGTGTGAACTCAGTGGTAAATTTGGAGCATTCTATTTGCAGTGCTGTGTATTGCATTATACTCACGGCTGTTTCTTATATTTTGTCCACTCTATTCATAACAATGAAGGTAGGCTACATAATAGAAATACGCCTATAAGACAGTATAGTTCGTTTGCACCACTCTAATAACAGTTTGAAATAAACGTGAACATTATAACACATTATAATCACTGGACTGCTGCATTAGATTTAGTGAGGTGTGTGATTGATATGACAATCACGTGAGAGAGAGAGAGAGAGAGAGAGAGAGAGAGAGAGAGAGAGAGAGAAAGGATTTTGTCCTCATCCTGTTTCCACACGTTGCCACCAGGACAGTGACACACACGGAACCAGGACTCGGTGTGTTGTTGTCCGTGACAGGACGACACACCTTTGACATACAGGTGTAGCCAGTGAGCCAACATTAGCTCAAGTGAACTGGGACACACGGCAGAAACCACGAGAGGTTACACTGCACATGCCAGAGGGGAAGAAGAAGAAGAAGATGAAAACAACATGCCATGTTCCAATTATAATTTCCCTGCGGAGTAAACCTCCTTCGTGTTTTAGCTGCTTCGCTCGAGCCAACTTGTGTGACGTTAGCTAGCTCAACCGGTCCCCAGCGCCGCAAGTAGTCTTCGCCTACGCAACTGGGACGGTCAACGTGGTGTACACACACACACACACACACACGACGGATAAGAGCGAGGTACACGTTACATTCAGGCGCGCGTCCAGTCAAACGGAGGTCGACAGAGTCGCTGTCCCGAAAGGGGCTAACGTCCACTGCTCGTGTGCCATCTTCAGCTGACGGCTCGGCTTACCTGTCATAAATGCTCCTCGCGGCTTCCCGTAGCTCTCTCGGCTCTCGGGGCCGATCGGCGGCGACGGTGTTTTATCACACCAACGCGCAGCTTTGTCCAATTTGTTCGCCGAGTGTGATTGACGAAGGCGAATCCTTGAAATTGTGTTGAATTCCAGGCTGTTAACTTTACTCTACACACTGCTTTCCTCCATGTTTTACACGTCGCCAACCCCTTGCGTGATGACGTTGTTGTTTTTGACGTAACGTGACGTCGCAGGTAGAACTAGGGCAGATAGAACCCCAAGCGTTTGATATTGTAGATGTAGATACAAAAATACAATAAAATAGAATACATTATAAAATAAATAGTCTGTCATAAATTCATTGAAGTCATTTAAAACTTCAGATATCCCCTCTGGATTACTGAATACAATCAACATAAACATGCACTTCTTAAATTGAACAGATCTTGAAGGACACAACATCAAAGGATTTTTTAAAGCTGAGTAATGAGTGTGTGTCAGTGACTACAGGGATACAATATATTTTGAACTGTATACATTAATAGGTAGCACATCATATCTTTCATTTGCCAATTAATATTGACAAATGAAAATATTGTCAATTATTAGACCTAGTAAGAGGCAGGTGTGTTCAATGTTGAGTGTCTGTATAAATACACATGGGGCGGTGAATGTTTTACATCACTGGGGGGAGACTGCGTCTGAATGCTTCACAGATACAGACACAGAAACACTGGTGCAGTGTTCAATGTCACTCCCATGTTAACTACTGCTATATCCTGTTTGAGTGTCCGTATCTTCCATCTAATAGATTTCCATCCATAGCTTGTGTACTTTGAGGGTTTTAAGGGGCTGGAGCCAATACCTGCTTCAATCAGGTGAGAAGTGGGGTACACCAAGGAGTTTTTGCTCTTCTGGGTAAAAAGCATTTGTTTCAAAAGATTGAGTAATTATCTCGATTTATTCATTACAGGTTAATTTTAATTAATGTCTGTCAGCGTTTGTTCAACAACAGGCGAGTACTTAACCATTCCACCGCCAATGTTTTATAGGAAGTGTCACTATGTCAAAACTGCTAAAATCTTGTTTTCTTTAAATCTGTGACAAAGATCAAACTCAAACCAGCTTTACAGAGAGATATTATTTGTATGACATTTGTATGTCATATTGATTCCTTAATGAATTGACTATATGAAGTGAGACAGCGGGTTGGGGTGGAAGCGCGGAGAGTAGAGTAGGGCAGAAATAAATTCAGTATCTTTTTTTTATTAGATTCAGTTTTAGGTCATAATTAAGAAAAAAATCTTCTCCATTGAGGCTGAATACTCAATAAAGTAAATGCATATTTTATTTCATGTTTAACAGGGAAAATATAACAATAACCAATATGTTGAAGTAAATGACGAGTGAAAAAAAGAATTCACACAAAATATTGGAAGGTTATAAAAACCAATCGATTCAAAGAAGACTGATAAGTTAATTCATAGTTTATCTATATTATATTAATGGAATATTTACAGTATTTTGGATGCATTAAAAACATTTCAAGTCGTCAGTCTGTCTTCTTATCTGCTGCTACAGTAGATCCATTGGAAGTGGTGTCACATTTGCCTTCATCCTGAAAGGAAAAAAATAAATTCTTCTGAAACAACTGACACTCATGCAAGAGGCTGAACGGTAACACTAGTATGAGTCATGATGTGGTCAAGTGAAACCCAAATTAACCCTAAAAATTCCCTTTTATTAACATAAATATGACAAAATACATGAGCTTGCTGTGTTTAATTGGTTGCTGTTTGTGTATCAGGCGAGTTGTGGAAACATTTTCATTCTTGTAGACATACTGATTTAAAGCATTTATCTGAAATCGCTGTAATAGAGAACTATGGAAATCAAGATGAAATGAATAGCACAATAATTAAAGTATTTTAAAAGGAATATTTGTGTTATTCAGATCACGAGCTTACCTTGCATGTCCCATTACTTTTTTCACTAACTTTTTGGTCACTGGTTCCAGTCTCCTGCACTGCTTTTTTGGTCCAGAATTTATTGATGAATGGTGAGATGAAGGGATAAACGATGGGCTCCAGGAACCTCTTGTAGATCCACAAAAGGACAGGAATCACAATACAGGGAATGCACACCATGACTGTGGCGAAGACAAAAAAATACGTCCAAAATGAAGAACCTAAAACACAGAAAGAAAATATTAAGAAGGGCAGTTTATATATTTCTTATTCAAGACAACACATGTGACTGAAATGGGGATAGTCCTGTGGGTAATTAAATTGATCTAAAAGGTTTGGATAAATTCCTACATACTTTACATGTCCATGAGGCCACTGTAATTACAAAGTAGCAGACTGAGTATTGACTACTGAGAACTTATGAAGAGGTTCCTACAATTTGGACAAATACATTCTGTGCTAGTGGGTTGATACGAGGTGGTTTGCGAAGATTTGTGTGTGATTTTTTCGCGAATGAGGTCCATTAATGTTTCAGCACTGTGGACAGAGCACAATGGGATCACAATTGGGAATTTGATACCTGATCAAGACTCTAAATAATGTGCAGGACTTCAAACCTTTTAACCTTTGATGAATATAGGAGAAGATTGTCGATAAATAAAGCTCAAACCATGGTGTCCTGTTTATGGGGTATTTAAATAAAAATCACAATCTCAAATTGTATTTTTGGGTTTAATTCAATTTTAACTTAAACGATTTTAACTATTTGTCTCTGAATCAGTGTTTTGACCAACCAGTGGAGGGGGGACTATCTAGAGCCTTGATTTAAGTTAAAGCCAAGAATTCAAAATCCTCCATATGTTGACATATTTAAGTACAGTCTGAAAATGCACAGTCAAATTTCTCAGGGCAGAAAATGATCCCTTGTGAATGATGTACAAATATCAGATTATTATTTATTCATTTATCAATGTGCAGGCAGCAATTTCCGGCTAGTGAAGTAAAAGCAAATATTTTCCTTATACAATATTGCGGTGCAGATGCATTAAGTGGCAGGAAATGTGTACTCTGTGCAGCATCGGGGCAAATGTGTTATTCTTTAACCACAAGATGGTTCAATCTTCAAGAGGGTGCGTGTCGTGACCAGCAGTAACGACGTTTTGGCAGAAGTGTGGCACACAGATGATTGGCCTGCTCCGCTGCAGTGTTGACAGACTTTGACAGGGGGCGTTAGTGCGACAGAGCTGCGGCCACAACAGGCAGGTCTCAAGACACACGACCTGTATCTGATAGCAGGCAAACACATCTCCACCTACCTGCCGTCAACACCTCACCAGGCTGCGAGCGCCCGGTGACCTGCCACTTAGACATGCATGTGTTGTCAGCTCTCCTCGTCAAGTCCTTAATCTTTAACCCTTCCAGATCCCGTCTGTTACCTAGTAACTAGTTACCGATCAGAGAAACACGTCCGACATGTCAGGCTAACGCTAACGCTAACGCTAGCTTCCAGCCGCCGCGCAACGGTTAACAACACCACAGGTGTAAAGGTTTACAGCTAACCCCCGCCTACGAGACAACATTCTACCGCCCACGCCTCTTTCAATAAGCAGTCATCCTCACCTCTGTGGATCACAAAACACCGGCGTTGTCGCGTACTGTCGGCGTGGAGAGGAATTTCCTCGTCTGTTGTTGGACTCTCGCTGGCGATATCGCTGGAATGTTACCACGCATGCGCAAGGACCTACTTCCGGTGGAAGAGGACAGGAGGAGCGGAAGTAACAAACCGTGGCGCAGTTGTTGAAAACACCACCGAGTGAGTGTCTGAACTCCAAATTTGTAATCGACTCACTCACTCACTCTCTCTCACACACACACACACACACACACACACACACATCACTGCTGCCACTAACCTATTCTCTAAAAACATGTTTATATACTTATTCGCCGCATTTGAAAATGTGTTTGAAATACTCTTTCCTGGTTTAATCTAGTCCAGTTTTGTCTTAAGTTTTGATAAGTAAAGCGGGTTTTCATTCTGATGTAGTTCTGGGTGGGAACACTCAATCTTCTACATATTCAGCTTCATGTTGAAATATTAAATGGTATCCTTGTTGTAATGGAAGAAACAGCCCCGTGAAAGATACATTTAACGTTTAACATGTCGGTTTTTACCCATTCGGAATTTCGGACATCCAAACCATTATTCTCATGTGTCTTCGTTTCAGTGCCGCGATGCCTCTGTCCACCCAGTTGCAGGCTGACGATGAACAATACGTCCTCGTGGCCAGTTTGGACAATGCTCGTAATCTCTCCAACATACTGAAAGCGATCACCTTCAAAGACCACGCCATCTTCAACGCAACACCCAACGGCCTGAAAGTCACAGTGGAAGACTCCAAGTGTCTGCAGGCCAATGCATTCATTCAGGTGTGTTAGATTCACATTTGTATTGAACCTGGAAAGGGATCGTGTAGTGCACATTGTCCTGGTTTGTCCAAACTGTAACACTGTGTTGTATCTTCTTTGAAGGCGACTTTATTAATAGCAAATTTTTGATTGTAGGCTGAGATCTTCCAGGAGTTCACCATAAAGGAAGATTTGGTGGGTTTTCAGGTCAATCTCACTGTTCTGTTGGACTGTCTCAATATCTTTGGAGGAAGCTCAGTGCCAGGTAAAGAAAAAGAAGAACCAGATTTTAGAGTAGGCAAAAAAAAGAAGAAAAAGCCACATCAAATTCTATTTCAACACCTGACTCAACCTTTTCATTATCGCCCCCGTCTGATGTTGCAGGAGTGTCGACAGCCCTGCGGATGTGCTACGGAGGGTACGGCTTCCCTCTGACCCTGTTCCTGGAGGAGGGCGGCGTGGTGACGGTTTGCAAGATCAACACACAAGAACCAGACGAGCCGATTGACTTTGAGTTCTGCAGCACCAACGTCACAAACAAGGTGAACTTTGACACTTTCATATAATGAAACTTAAATGATCTACATGAACTTGTCAGCTCTAGAAAAAAACAGATAGTAAACCAATATTAATCTGTTTCTTTAGATCCTTGTATACAACGTTTTCTGTAGCTTGCGATCATTAACTTAATTTACAGATTAATTAAGTTTATATTAGACGGTATCCACCGTGAAAGCCACAGATTATTACATATGATTGAAAACATGTAATTGGGTTCTACTTATGTGTCTCTGGGTGTCTTTTAAAGGTGATCCTGCAGTCGGAGAGTCTGAAAGAACCCTTCTCTGAACTGGATATGACCAGCGAGGTGCTGCAGATCACCATGTCCCCGAGCCAGCCATACTTTAGGTCTGTTGTCAAAACTATCTAAATGTATAGGAAAACAATTGTCTACTACCAAATACAGTATACTGCCGCTACTAGTTAAACTACTACTTTATGAGGCATCACTACATGTTCAGTAAGCTTAAATACTTTTAAATACTCACCTACCTAGTCTTTTAAGGATGCAGGGATGTGTAAAGCATTTTCTGTTGGGTGATGCAAAATCTAAATTCAATTTTCAAACAACTTTCCCGTCAATTTATTCTTCCCCATTCAGGTTATCTACGTTTGGGAACTCCGGAAACGCTCATTATGATTATCCCAAAGACTCTGACATGATGGAGCTGTTCCAGTGCACCAAGACACAAACCAACAGGTGAGCACGGAGTCCTGAACAGCAAGGCACATCATTAAAAACTACAGAGAAATAAACAACACTTGTCACTACTCTGAGGTGGACTGGGAGGGAATTGGACAGTAGCATGACAACCAGAACAAACAATGCCAGAGCCACAGCAGTGGCTCTGGCATTAAATGTGCGGCAATTAAATGTGTGGTATAGGCTGTATTTCCTTTCCATTGCATTACATTCATTTAGTAGAATCTTTTGTCCAAAGCGACTTACAATAAGTGCATTCAACCATGAAGATATTACCCGAAAGTGCAAGGATTAATAGAATACATAAACATTTATTAATAGGCAAAAACTGCTTCCCAAGTGCTCATTGTAGAATATATATTTGAAATTTTTTTATATAATAAATTCAGGGAGTAAGGTGCAGTCTGAACAGGTGAGTTTCCTAATTCATTCATTACATTATATTAATTTATCACTGTTCCATTTAAGTGTTTCACACAAGCCAGTGACATCATGCAACCCTTAGCGGTGCTCCAGTGTTAGTAACATTAACCTCCTTCACCACACACACAGCACTATAATTAAAGCTCTATATTCTGTGCCGTCCCCTCTGTTGACTGCGGACAGGTACAAGATGTCCCTGCTGAAGCCGTCCACCAAAGCCCTGGCGTTGTCCTGTAAAGTGTCCGTGAGGACCGACAGCAGGGGCTTCCTCTCCCTGCAGTACCTGGTCAGGAACGACGACGGACAGATCTGCTTCGTGGAATATTACTGTTGTCCCGACGAGGAGGTGGAGTGATTACGGCGCATCCACGAAATCCTCCCCCACTTTTACACAGGCGCCTCATCTTCAGTTGCGGCCAGTTGCTTTGGACTGGTTGCAAGAATGAAAAGACTCCGTCTGCCAGAGGAGGCAGTACAGCCGGTGCTGGACTTTGAGGACATGATGGATAAAGGATAGAAAATCATACATTAGAGTGGAACATTGTTACTGGACTATAATAATGTCACCTACTTGTTCTTGTTGTGTGCCTGTGGTGTAGTTACATCACTATATTGAGTTCATGATTGCATATAAAGTTACTGTATGTATGTGGTATTGTTACTGTGGAGACCAAGCTTAAGACAAGAAGCCCCTTGACATATGAACACTGCCTGTAAATCCGTGAGTCTACGTCACTACTCCGCTATAATGTGTCCCTGGTGTTGAAATGTGGATGGACATCTGTCTTTAGAACACATCGGATGATACAGACAAAGGGTTGAATTGTTTTTATTTCCATGACATAGAAAACAGTTGTAGACAAACTCAATAAACAAGTTTTTTTTGTTTTACATTGATGTTCAATGTACTTTGTATGAATAAGGATGGGCAAACATTGTTGGCAGCATCAGAAAAGCTGAGACTTTTGACCAGCTACAATCCTTGTGATAAGGGAGCTAAATATATAATGTATGAATACAAAAACACAAACATGTGCATAATTATGACGAGTATTTTTTAACCTAGCAAATGCCTCATAATATTCGATTTCAGACCCGACCACACTGTTGCATTGTTTTACTTTCTTGAGACAAAACTGATTAATGGCAGCAATTAGTCATTCACTCGTCATCCAGTCCACTCGGCTACCTGCGTTGCCTTTGCCTTTTCATTGCTTTGCGTTTGTTTTTATTTGAAAATCTCGGCTCGGGCGCTTCCGTTTCGATGTGAACGGGCTTCTCTGGAGCCGGCGTGAGGAAGACATCGGCCGTGATGTCTTTGGACAAATCCTGCTTGGCTTCTGTCCTCTTCATTTTCTGCATCTCCTTCACCATCTGCTTCTCGCGGACTCTTGCCGCTGCCGCAATTCGGATCTCTCGCCGGTGCTGTCAGGGTGTGAAGAGAACGCGATTAACCCAATCAGGAACTACGACTGTACACAGTTCCAACTCTGTATAACTTTTGGAGACATTCAATGTGTTTAAGGCATTGTACACTCCAAGTGTGACCATCAAACTGCATAATTTATTTACAGAAATACCATGCGTATAGTTTCAACAGGCATGAACTGGGTTTTACCATGTTAGGAGACTTGAAATCAGGGTTTTCATAGAGGGTAGGTCCTCCGAAGCTTCCCTGAAAGACTTTAATGAGGTTGAGAACAAAGCGAGGTCCAATCTCCACCAGAGAGGCATCCTCCTCGATGATCTGAACATGGAAAGAGTGGACTAGGAAGTTATTGCAAAAGGAAAAAGTAAATACAAATAATTTAACATTAAATTTGAAAACATCACGTTAGAAGATACATTTTTCTTAAGGTGCATTACCTGGTAGTTTCTAAACCATATCCTGTTGTCTGCAATGGTGAACGTGTAGACGTGGTCCACAAACGGCTGACTCTTAGGATGGTAGTGTGGAGTGGAAAATGTCTGCAACGGGGAAAAACGCAGTGAGAACTTCCTCGGAGATGAACAACCTGCTCAGCTTTCAAACAAACTAATGCTTGAAGATACAATGTAAAATTTAGTCAGATCGTTGTTCCGACAGGCGTCTTGTTTACCGACCTGGATGAAGAGCTCCTTCAGTAGAGCAAACTGGGGCTCCTTGTCAAATTTCTGTTGGTGAAAATAAGTAGAGGAAACGAAAGGTGAGCCATTGTTCAGGATTTGAAATTGGCCTTTCCCCGAGTTATCAGCTCTAAACATGAGAAGAATGATTAATGTTCCCTTTATAACCTGTTTGTTCTTCTTAGGCATTTTTTTTCTTCGGTTTTCTGACATTTTATGAATCAAACACTCAATCCAAATCAGTAATTAAATTCCAATCATAGCAGCTCTTGTGTTATTGAGTGAAATGATCTGGTGTCATCGTTAATTGGAATTTGCACACGGCACACATTGGCAACACGAATTTCCCACGATAACATAAAGTTGACTGAATTGAACGGTACTACTCACCGGATCGAACGACAGCAGCGGCCTGGATCCTTTGAGACAGTTTCCGGTCATTTTGAGTTCAGCCAGTGTATGAACTGTGGACGAGACGATAACATTACTCAGTTTTTTTCTCCCACGTGGTACATGGTGGCTGTTGTCTGCTGAACATCTGGACTGAAGGAAAGAAATCACTCACTATTCTGAACCAGGAACTTTGCAGAAGGTCCGTGAGGGCTGTTTGCGATCCTGGAGAGACAAGAACATTCATGAATTCACTTTTAATAAGTTCTACAACACCGGAGGTTCGTGCTTAAGAGAATGTAAAACACTCACCACATGTAGAGGTCCTGCTTCTTCTTGGCCTCAAAAAAGAGGCACTTGTTGCAGTTCTTTATTTCACACACCTGCAAAAACAACGATGACATTTAACTGTGCCGTAACGTCTGCGGTTTTTATCAAAGTGTGGCCAGAGTTTGGACAACACACTCACCTCGTTGACGACAAACAGCTTGTCCTTTCTGTCCATTTTTGTATCTAACAGGGATCAAGAAAAAACATATTTAGTTATGATAGTCCAACAGCACCCACACTTCTGCTCAACGCGACAACATAACGAGTGGCAGCATCACGTGTATCTGGCTGGAACATCGTTCAGCATGGACGACACAGGAGGAGACCCACCTGCTTTCGAATGAGGCATCATGGTCCTCAGGTCCTGCATCAAGTGCCTGGTCCGGAAGTTGATGCCTCTTGAGGAGAAGATGAGAACTCGCTCCTTGTTGGTCCATTTGCCCTGTTCGAGAGAGATGGTCACTTCTGACAAACTGCAGCAATCTCGTCGAGCATCAAGTGCTACAGGAGGTCTTTTAACTGGCAGGAAATTTGCATTTTTCAATCAAACTCCCGATCAACTCGTGCGTTGGCGATCAAACTCCCGATCAACTCGTGCGTTGGCGATCCGCTTTGCCCATTTGTACACGAGCCTTATATGTCATATTGAGAAGCGATGAATCGACTCGGAGAGAAGGTTGACTGGTCGTTTCAGTGCGACACTCTGTAAAGTAAACACCCCGCACGCAGGTAGACGTGGTGAAACGAGCTAAGGAGCTAGCCACACTCAGAGGCTAACAACTTACCGACGACACCGGCGCTGGAACTGTGACTTCGTTCTTCGTCCCCTGTTCGGTTTCGCTCGGTGCTCCATCTCGGTCTGCGACGACTTTCGCCTTCTTTGCCTTTTTGCCGACGGCGCCCTGTCCCCCACGTTTTCTCTTGAACGCCGACATGACTGCTTCAACACGCCGACTCGAGTCTCGTGAAGCCCCAGAGACGAACTCCAAACAACGCACGTGTGGACGGGGGAGGCGATGGGGCCCCCTAGTGTCGCGGAGGTGGTACTGTAGGTAAAATAAAATAAAATAAATATATATATATCAAAAAGAATTACAGAGCATAAACATATACAGTCTATGCAACAGACCAAACCTAAAGACTGACACCAAGGAAATTAAAATGTTCAAGATATTCCTTTATTCGTCCCACAGTGGGGAAATTTGGTTCAATAAACTATAATCATATTTTTAGAGTTGTATATATAATTGCCCTAAGTCTGCAAGTCTCTTGTCAACCACTAGAGGACATCATGGGCAAACTAATGACACAATCCGATACCTGTGACCCAATCGCATCATCACAAAGCAACAATGCTAAATAGTGAATAATACAGATGATGAATCTGACCTTTAGCAGAAATCCAAATTTCAAAGCTGGTTGGATCGTTGACAATATGAGACAGGGACAACCTGAGAATAAACCACATTATGAGCAAAAGTTCTGCTCAGGGAGATAAAATCAAGACTGAATTGAATTTACAATGTAAATGTAATTTGGTCCTGGATCCATCACATTTAATGATGCATTACATACAGCTGGTGCAACTGATAATAAGAAATACAGGTCAATAAATTAAGATATCTTATTAATATTTCTTGGTCTTTTTGTTCCAACTTTTATTTTTAAGCCAAATGACGGTAAATCTGAGATCTTGGCATAATTAGAACGGCAGAGGGCAGCAATGTGTAGTTAAAGCTTCAAATCAGCCGAAATTGTTGAGAGAAGAAGACGGATTATCGCGAGATTTCAGCGGCACTAGGCACAACTCTCGTGTCGGTAGTCCTAACCGGTCCCAGCCACAAGCTTTTGCAAAAATAACTTATTGTGTAGAATCTGTTTTGTCGGTATAAAGAACTTCGCAGAGATTTGACTATGTGAGGACCAACGATTACAATACTGTCGCTTTCACCCTAGAAGTCTGGATACTTTCAGAGATAAAGCAGGGATGCCGCTTGGTTGCTAGCATACTGCGGTTAGCTAAATGCTAAAGTGATCCTCGCCAGGGACAACGTGAGCAACATCTTACTGAGTGTTCACTGTGGAGGCAGGTTTCTGTTCACGGTTGTCTCACTATGAAATGCCACTATGAGATACTGGGCGTGAAACGAGACGCGGGAGAGGACGATTTGAAGAAAGCTTATCGTAAATTGGCATTGAAATGGCATCCAGGTGAGTTGTAGAAACGAGATTTGATGTAAAAGTGTCAACACTTCACCTGTATGAAATGCTCTGTTCACCTCTACAGTGTGAAAATTTAAGATCTGTTTGCAACATTTCCAAAGGATCATTGCATTTGTTAAAGATGTAGTCATATGTTAGTATGACGTGGACTACTCTTCATATTTCTTTGTGATTGTTATCGTTTAAATCCTCAAAAATATGCTTGTTATGATTATTGCTTGTTATATAATTTTCTGCAGATTTGTATTTAGCCTCACAAAGTGAAGCTGACTGAAAAAGATAACAATCCATAGCACCTATAATTGTCTGTAGAGCTGCAAAAAACAGTTAATTGACAGAAAATACATTGACATAATTCAATGATTGTTTCAAACCACATTTCTTAAGAAAGTGGCAAATATTTGCTTGTTACAGCTCACAAATGTGAGGAGTTTATGCTTGGGGTTTTTTCTGACGTGAATGTAGACGGAATATCTTTCCATTTTTTTAACCGATGCTCGGACTCAATAAGACATTAAAAGACGTGCTGAATATTTTGTAGACAAAGAATTAATCAAGAAAATAACCAGCAGAATAATTGATAATGATAGCAGAATCAATTCATGACATAATTATTTACATTGTGACGACAATTCCATCGATGACGACAATTCCATCATCGAGTGAGACACACAATGTAAATAATAACTCGATGACGGAATTGTGCCTTTGGAACTTGCCGCATCTCTTTCTTTAAAATTGAAATGGTTAATTTGTGGTTTCCCTTTTAATTTCCAGATAAAAACTTGGACAGTGCCGAGGAGGCGGCAGAGCACTTCAAGCTGATTCAGGCAGCTTATGATGTCCTGAGTGATCCACAGGAAAGAGCTTGGTGCGTACAAATATATACATTTATTTCAGTGCTATTCATGAAAATACTCTCTCAGCTTTTGCAGTATTGAGTCAAGAAGAGCTCTGCAGTACTACTGTGTTATGTGCAGACTGTGACCGTGTGGCTTATTTATGTCTCTGCAGGTACGACAATCATAGGGAGGCTCTGCTGAAAGGAGGAGTGAGTGGGGATTATGAAGATGACAGTATTGACCTGCTGCAGTACTTCACGGTCACCTGTTATTCTGGCTTTGGAGATGACGAGAAGGTGAGTGTTTTTGCTCATGTGCACACACAGTTGTATGAAATAATAATTATAGACCAGAGAAACGTCAACCGACCCCAGGCTGACAGAGAAAATTGCTTTCAAACCTCCGCTGGAGGGTTAAATCTGTTTTGAGACCAAATGATATTTGGGGACTTTCAAAGAGTTTTAAAGCTATATGAGGCATCTAAGTATAATAATATGCTTAAATGGTAATCTGCACAGGTTTAGCTAGACAAAGAATCTTAAACTCTAAGCATTCCACACAATTTGATTTGATGTCTCCTAATTTCAAAAGTCAAAGTAACCCAGGATTTGTGGCACCACACGACCTAATAATAGGCCAGACTGTCTGTCCTTGTTTGATATGTGTTTATAATAAGACAGGAAGTAAGAGATTACCAAAAGGTCGATAAAAGGCAATGATAATATTTATGTCAGCTGATGGACTGTGGGCAAGCTTCACTTTTCCTTACACGAACTAAACCACACAGGGAATAATCCCAAGATTTGATAAAACACCAGTAGAAATCTTTTTTTTGTCTAAATAAAAAAAAAACATGTTTGGCAGAGAACCACTAGAGGCCACCACTTTAACCACAGCACGTGGTCGTCAGGCTCCTCATCCTTTGGGAATGTGGAGACAGATGGTACAAATGCATCTCAGAAACATCTATTTCCTAAATAAGTATCGTTTTCTTTTTATCCACTTTCTGTCCCTAGGGTTTTTACACAGTATACAGGAATCTCTTTGAGTCCATTGTGAAGGAGGAGATGGAGCACGCCAAGGTGGAAGATGAGGAAGACGAGGAGGAGTTTCCTCCTTTTGGAGACTCTAACAGTGACTATGAGACTGTAAGCTGGCCCCCACACTTTTAATACCTAACTCAAAGGTTGTTCCTCCCCCTGATTCGTAAAGAGTTCTTTACACATGAATAAACTGTTTTTACCAAACCAATTTAACTGTGACAGACTAAAATATTATATATCTGAAACAGTGAAAAAGGCTCTGTACTTGTTTGATGTGTTTAAACAGCCTCTGTTTCCATATTGCAGGTAGTGCACCTGTTTTATGGCTACTGGCAGAGCTTCTGCACTCGCAAAAACTTTGCCTGGAAGGAGGAGTACGACACGAGGCAGGCCTCCAACCGCTGGGAGAAGAGGGCCATGGAGAAGGAGAACAAGAAGACCAGGGACAAGGCTCGAAAGGAGCGCAACGAGCTGGTGCGGCAACTTGTGGCCTTCGTTCGCAAGCGCGACCGGCGTGTGCAGGCCCACAGGAAGCTGGTGGAGGAGCAGAACGCTGAGAAGGTCAAGAAGGCGGAGGAGCTGAGGCGGCAGCAGAAGCTCAGCCAGGCCAAGTGAGCGGTGGATGGATTGTTGGCGAATGTGTGGCATTTTTTCTTTTTTATACTAATATTACTGTGTTGTACTCTATGTCCATGTCAGACTGGCAGAGGAGTACAAGGAGCAGAGCTGGGCGGCCATGTCTGAACTGGAGAAGGAGCTGCAGCAGATCGAGGCTCAGTATGGAGAGGAGTTTGGTGATGTCTCAGAAAGTGAAGAAGAGGAAAATGATATGGACACACAGGAGAAGAACGGCGAAGAGGGAGGAGGTCAGTGAGTGTGAGACTTAAGCTTTATTTATACTCCTCCGGATGTATGTTCATCAGGGCTAGGGGAATATGAAGATAATCAAGTGGGAACTTCAAGAACTGCGATTAGTCAACATTAGCTCCTACACATTTCTACTGACGGTAGAGAGAAACAAAGAGAGAAGAGAACATGAACAAGATGAAACAAAGTCATGCCCACTGAAAAGCCTCATTCAGTGCTGACAGAAAGTGGATGTCCCGTGTCGCAAAGCAAATGAAATAGAGTAAACACAGTGACTGTGGGGAATACGATTAAAGCATATTACAACCTGAGCATGAATTATCTAATGTTGTCATGTGGTTGATGATTTCCAACGGGTGAGATTTGAGGCTGAACTATAAATGGAAGCCTCCTACTGCACTCCCAGTTAGCTCACGTGTCAATTATACAATCAGCTCCATGGCTAAAACTAAAGGAAACTGTTTTCTGTTCCACTGAATAATCAAAGAACTGAAGACACAGTCACAACATCCCAGTTGTCTGTTTACACCCAGTAAACTGTAGTTTATAAGGTTACATTTTAATTTTGAAATTATTTCAAAGGAAGCAGGTAATAATTGGCATTACACCATTAGATACATTTGCTGCTGTTGATAGCGGTTTCCAAATATTTACATTGATGAGTAATGTTAGTCTTTTTGAGTCTTTTTTTTTAACCTATGAATAAAATATTCATTCACAAATGCAGATCAGCCTGATGGAGACGAACTGACGATTGATTATTATGATGACCTGTACTGCCCGGCCTGTGACAAATCATTCAAATCAGATAAAGCGTGAGTATCCTCCCTCCTGCTCCACCTTCCTCCGCTCTTCTGCAACTGCACAGGGGCCAAAATTTAAAAACTGATGTACAGGTCGCAACGTCAAATGTTTTCACTTTGATTGATTTCAGCGTGGTATTATAAAGTCACACTGTTTGTGTCTTAAGAAATAAATTCAAATTAACCAATTTTGTATTAAAAAAAAATCAGAAAAAACTTTCATGAAGTAAAATAATTTTTTTACTTCATTTAAATGAATTTGATTTAGTTCCTTAAACAAAACAAACAATAATTACAATGATGAAAAACAAATAGGACATATTTTGACCTGATTTTTTATTTTTATTTTTTCACATTTGACAAGTAGGGCTGTGTGAGTGCATCAGAATTGTGATTAACAAAAATTATAACAATTCTCTAATTTAGCATTGTCTGTAATTATTTTTAATGATTCCCTCAGTATTTGTTGGCAATTACGATATAAATCTGTAAAGGGCTTCTTTATACACTATCTAATCTTTGTTCTTTATGCCTTTTACTTTTCTTTTCAATCGTTTCTTTTGTCTTTTACAGTATGAAAAATCATGAAAAGTCTAAAAAACACAGGGAGATGGTTGCATTGCTACGACAACAGCTGGAGGAAGAGGAGGTTTGCCTGGGTTTGAATCTTGACAAGAAGGCGGGAGGAGAAGAGGGAAATGATCAGGAAGAGGTGGAGGAGGAGGAGGAGGAAAAGCCAAGGCAAAGGTATGTAGCTAATGCTGGATGTCATAATAGAAAAAAAAAATCTTTTTACATCAAAAATATTTTTCTCTCCACCTACACAGGCTGTCCAAAAAACAAAAGAGGAAAAAGAAACAGAAGGAAGTCGTACACGTGAGTGATGTATTTATTCTTATAAATCCATTTTGCTTGGTTTAATTTTCCCTCGATGACCGTTATTATAAAAACCTCCTCTTTTCTCTGTTCACGCTCTCCTCGTCCACAGCAGAGTGCTCCAGAGGAAGATGAAGAGGAGAAGAATGAAAAACCACCAACACAACCAACCACCAGTGAGGAAGACGCCCCAGACAAGTCTGCAGACCCTACAGAGCCTGAGATGCAGGATGACCCCCCTCCCACAGAGGTCAAGAGGTCAGTCCAGGTTTTGCTGTCTCCACTTCTGTTTTCTGCACAGACACCGAGCAACAGCAACAACTGATCAGGAGTTGTGTCTGACTGTCCAGTGAATGCGAGTCTTTTCTTATAGCTCTAGTTTTGAGCAGGAGACGGAGAGCTGACTGCTGTCTGAGGAATAAAGGATGAAACAGAGTCGATTCCTTAGTTAACATAAGTTGTTTTAGAGTTTTATAGTGTTAATGTTGCATCCACAGCTCTGGGAAGACGAAGGGAAAGAAGGGAGGAGGAAAAGACAAACCAAAGAACGTCAAGTCAAATACAGGAGGAGAAGAGTTTCCTGAGGTTTGTACAGGAAAACCCTTTTTTTTCTCAGCATTTTAAACTACAAGTTACACTATCCATTCACACACGCACATTTTAATCAAGTTTGGTTGTAATTTGACTAAATCACATATCCCCCATTTCCACCCCCAGAAGGAAGTAATCCTCCATTGCGTGATCTGTGACGAAGAGTTCCCCACAAGAAACAAGTTGTTTGACCATCTGAAGACCAGCGGCCATTCCACCGCTCTGTCCGCAAGCGCTTCTCACAGCTCCACGAGCAAGAGCAAAAAGGACAAGAAGAAGAACAGATAACACACGTTGCTTTGGACCGATGAGAAACGACTCTCTGAGAAGTCTCCCAGGAGGAAGATGAACTAAATATAAAATAAGCCCTTGAGGAGGACTGTAATGGTTGATTGAGCTCAGAGAGGGTAGTCTTTTTTTAAATTACACAATGTTCTTGTCATTGTGGTGGCTGTATATGTTTGAGAGACTGAGTGCTCCAGATGTGAATAGCAGTTTTTCAGTACCTTTCATTGTAACTTAAGTCACTGTGCTTCTGAACCAGTGGATGAAAACCCACACGTCTCTACGATAAACACTCAATACCCATTATCAGATGATTCACTGTTTGAAGAACCATGTCTCTTTGTTTGTCACAGAGAGCTCTGTAGTGGTATTATGAAAATAAATGTGATAATGCACGTTGGTATTTATGCAACTCTGCAATGATTTCAATTAATGTTTCTGATAATAAGCTGTAATTAGATAAGCCTGTACAAAACATACACCAGTACTTTTAGATTATATTTTTGTTAGAAAGATAGGAAACCAAGATTGTACTTTAAAAGCTAATCCCCCCCCCCCAAAAAACCCCAATTACTTTTATCTTAATAGTTGGTACAAGTGGTCAGCTGCATTTAACTGATCATAAAATCATCCATCAGTTAAATTGGAATATGCATACAATTTCTGTTCCTCATCACAGTGGCACTTCTTGGTAAAAATCTCACAGTGCTAAAGAAAATTATTTTTCTAAAGTTATAATATTTTGATCAGGATATAGGTGTAATTTCATGAATCTATAATACAAAACATTAGGGAGTTAAGTGCAAAAAAAACCAACTTGTTCAGGCATTTAAAACAAGACTATATCTTGTGAAAGAAGAAATTACTCAGTCCTCGAACAAGTAAGTGAATTAAAAAAGTCAGTTACAAACATTGTCAGTTGTTAAAAATGAACGATACAATTTTTCTTTTTTGTGATTATGTGACCACTCAGATGGTCGAAATGGCTTTCATCTTCTTTCCATGTAGTTGTGGATGGACTTGTTAAAAACTGCCAGGAAGTAATCAGCATCTTCCATTGTGATGCACATGGGGGGTTTAATACGAAACGTCTGAAATGATGAAACAGAAGACAAGAGTGGGGATTATTAAATACCTGAGATGCAGATTAAGGAGGTAAAGTGCCTTATTCTGTCCCATATTGACGGCTTGGCAAGCACTTGAATCTGGAATATTTGTTCAAGTAAAGGTAGCAATATTCATAAAATAAAACTTTGGTCACAAAGCTTTGGGCTTTTGTGTGAAACCTGGGGCTTGTGTGTTCTTCAGAAAAAGCTGTAAATTGCAGTTCAAATTATATTAAAGTGTGATGGGTTTTTCTCTTGAGGATAATAATCACGAAGCTGCTAAAAGCAACATGCTGTGCCGTTGCGGTCCGACTGCCTTTATAAGGCAGGCTGCACCACAATTATTGTACTTTTATGCTGTTTTCAAACATGAACTCTGGAAAATGTCCATGAAATTGCGTCCGGACATTTTCGAATGTTTGCCGTCGACGTCCGAAGAAATGCAGATTGCCGGGGTCAGAGAGGTGAGGCAGCACCTGGGTCGAATTGGTCCAGAGATTTTTCCTACTGTATTCTCACAGGTGCTCGCTCGCACATTTTCTGGAAGTTTTACAAGGGGGGGGGGCTGGCAGGAAAAGGTTTTCAGAAAACGCCCTCAGTAACATTTGCGCATGTCTGAAAGCAGCTTTAGAGTCATAAGTGATAATCAGAGCTGTGGGCAAATTTCCATCTAAACCAAAGCATCACAAAACTGTTATCAAGCCAATATCAAAATGTAATGCTATGCAGACATCTTTCATTAACTGGTTTTAAATTTTTTGTTTTAAACTGTATTGGTTTCCCACATGCAGATCCAGCAAAACAATATGATGGATGTGAGTGCAGATACCTGTCCATGTATTCCTCCTTTCCCTATAAGGACCCCCATGTCCTTGACGTCTTCAAAGATTTCATTTATCGCCGCAGGAGGCAGCGGGTCTCTGCTGGTCTGTGGATGACAGACAAAAAACGTGAATGAGACAGAGTGTGCTACAGTTAGCATAAAGGACAAAGTAAAATAAACTACAACAATGTACCACAACATTATGACCATGCACAGATGATGCAGATAATCTCATAATCAACAACAACTGGACATGTTAAGGTCTGTTAACCTCGTCTTATTTCATTGACGGGGGGACATCCATTTTTTGTCAGATTTACATTTGTGAAATTGTCTCTTTATTTAAAGCCCTGGTGTGTAATTTTTGTACTTTTCTGGCGGCATCTGGTGGTAAAGTTGCAAAACGCAACAAATTGAGCACCCGACAAGGGACCCTTTATGGTGGCGCGCCGAAAACGTGGCGTCTTACACTGAGGTCGGGTCCACCTCATGTAACTATATCTTACTCATTCAAAGTTGACGAAAAAACATTGGTTCTTTGTTGCAGGTGATTATACATATATGAACACATAATTATGGACAATATATTCAATTTCTGTGAATAAGTTCCTCTAAATATTACACAGTGGCTTTAATCCAACAGTCATTTTGAGGCTGTCGTTTGTGTCGATATTTGAAACAACCCTGTGTTTCCTAGAGGCCATTACAAATTTTAAGCCACTTCTATGGGGCCAGTTAAAATTTTTTGGTGTTTACTGCTGCTGCATGCACCACTTCTAGCAAGAGGCCAGAGTCATGCGATCCCTAAAGTTTGCCTCACAAACATGACGACTGGGGGATGACTGATCACTGGGGGTAGGACTCAATGGTAAAAATCCTCGACAATAATGATACAGCAAGATAGCATCGCAGTTCTCAATTTCATTCCATTCCAACGCACGTCTCTGTACTGTATCCATCACTAACTAAGTGGCATGTTGGAGTATGTGCCTCTGAGATTGTTTTTAGAGATGGTTAAATGCAGCACCGGCTAATGTTTAACTGGGGCACCGCCGGACCCTGCCCCCGGGGCCAGCACAGACACACATTGAACAAGCATGTGAGCAGAGATGGAACTCCATACCTTGTCTTTGACCATTTCCACGCCGATCTGCAGGCCCTTTCCACGGACGTCACCGACGATCTCATACTTGTCTCTGAGTTTCGCCAGTTCTGTCATTAGATAGGTGCCCACTTCAAGGCTGATCTGCTGTGTGCCGTCCTCTTTGATAGTCTGTTTGGTGAAAGAAGGGGTCATACAGTGCCTCCGTGATCAAGAGGCTTTACTTTTCAAATGTGGTCGCATTCGTGCGGACAAATGGGGCTAATGTAGAAAAGAGGAGATTAATTCTTACATCGAGCACAGATGAACCAACTGCACAAGCCACAGGATTTCCTCCAAAGGTGTTGAAGTGAATCCCCTTGGCGAACGAGGCGGCAATTTCTGGGAAAAAAGCATGAACAAACATGCTCACACCCTCACCCACTGCTGCTTCGAATTAAAAACCTCATCCAAAAATAAATGTCCTTAGAATGCAAACAAAACATAAAATTCCTGGGAGTACCGGTGTTTAACTTTCATTTCTGAGTATGTTCATGGAAATGTCGTTGGATATCCGTCCAACTGTGAATCAATTGTTCTTGCTTTGAGCCCGAGTGTTATTGGCCCCTATTGATTCATCACTACTGGCGTAAATCTGTCTAATTTTTTCCCCCAAGCATCTTGTCAACTTGCACTAATAAACCACGCAAACTATACACCTGTATATAATCTTTTATATATTGCAAGTTGTCTATGTCTGACAGTATCATCTCACCTGGTGTTGTAACAACAGCCCCCATTGGGAATCCATTACCGATGCCTTTTGCCATTGTTACCATATCGGGAATGACATCATGCCCTTGGAAACCCCAAAAGTGGGTTCCTGTTCGTCCGAATCCAGTCTGCACCTGCTCAGCGCAAAGTAGGTGTTTACATTTATTTTACATTTTGAAACAGTAGTGATGGAAACATAGTGAAAGACACCATAGCAGTCCAACAGTACCTGACCTTATGGTATAAGCTTTACGTAGCTTTTTTTGGGCCTAATATGGGAACTTTGTTATGGAACAGTAAGCTCACGTGTGCAGAAGTCCTTATCTGTCAAGGTAAGTAATCTCGCTCTCTGGTTCTGTGTCATTGCCTAATTTCCAGCAGCAGCGAGCGGTTGTTTAGGGCGAAAAACCTGCCCTGCACTGAACAGCAGACTGACACGGCAAACCACTAACTGGTGAACATAACGGAGCACGTAGCCAGATATTTCCATCCGGGGTTTGATTGAAACCAAAACAGAGTGTCTGGGGATAATGAAGGTGGGACTCAAAATTCGGCAGGTTGCCACGCACAAATCGCCAAAGAAATTATGATATCGATTGGTGTCTAATGGATTTTAAAAATAGGGATCTTTTTGTGTTGCAATGTCAACTTTATCGTTAGCGACAATGTTTCAGTGTTTACAGCTCGTTGCTCTGCTTTCAAGTGGGCAAAAAAAAAAATCGGTTAATGCAGATTGAAAATGTCGGTCCAACACAATTTTACTTATTTGTTTATATCACAACATGATGATGTAATCCCAATCCAAAGATTTTCATCCATTCATAAATGCAGACGTGAAAACAGCATGTTGTTAAACCACTGAAATGTGCAGAACTTGTTGTGTTGTTTTTAAATTGTAAATATAAAATAAAGTATAAAAAAAAAGTATGCATCTAACCTCATCTGCAATGCAGACCCCTCCTCTTTCTCTCACAAGTTGATAAGCCTCCTTGAGGAAGTTTTTGGGGTACTGCACAGCTCCCCCGACTCCCTGTGTAAACCAAACAAATGCACATCAAGTGGCCGCATCTGTAAACAACACATGCACTTACAGAAAGTAAACGTGTACAGCATGATTACAGATGACTCTATTCTGACTGTTCTGATTTAATCTGGAAGTATTCAATAAGTGCAATTGTGTATTTACTTGCGAATAGTCCATCTTTGACATGTGGTAAAAAAAAAGAAGGTAACATACAATGTGGCAATGCAACAGATCTGCAACAGACACGGCTATGAGTAACAAACACGGCTATGGGTAACATTTATAATTCTAAGGCTATCTTTGTAGTCCACAACAGAATATGGTACCTGAATGGGCTCCCCAAAGAAAGCAGCAATTTGACTCGGGACGCTAGTAGCAAGTGTGTCTTTGAGCTGTCCAATGTATTGTTCATTTGCCATGCAATGACCTGTCGGATAGACAAAGACAAGTCGTTTATAGCCCTAGACCCCAGACATTAACACGTGTAAACAAATAGGACTTTCAAAAAAAGAATGTTTATCTTCATTTTAAATATCTGGGCTGAGCAATGGTTTGACGTATTGTGTTTCATCCTTCATGGAATAACTTTCTAAACATTTTGTAACAACTTGCCCTGCAGCTGATTTAAAGATATACAGCAACAACGTTGCTGATTTTGACATAGTGCAGCTTAACAGTTGTTTGTATTGAGGAAAGCAGTCCTCACACTGTCGAGCTGAGAGGCACACTTTAACTAAGATTCTTGAAAATGGTGAAAGGTTAAAGGTAAAAGCGGTAAATGATCAACAGCAGGTGACACTGAACTTCAAACAGGCAACTCTAGAGTTCTTTCGGATTTTATCTAAGGGAACCATTTTGTGTATTGTAACCTTGTACCCGCCGAAGAAACAGCAGATAATTTAAGTAAAATACATTTTAAGTAGGATGGAGGCCTGTTATCAATATGAAACTAAGTTCACACCTTAATATGTTTTTTTCACCTTGGATGGACACAGAACACTCAAAATTCATGCATTCAGTCTAACAAAAGATGTTGCGCTGCGTGTAAATTCACATGCAATTAAAAAGGAACACAATTAAAACAATGAACACAACACATTCAATAAAAGCGAGGTGTGCGGGCGTGCTTGTTGAGTTACGTGTGCATGCGTTTGTGTACCTTGAGCGCAGCTACACTCTCTGATGGTCTGAACCGGAGAGTCCCTGCACTGGCTTCCTCCCCAAGGACCTCGGAACACATCAGGACAGATGGTCTGTTTATAGGGCAGAAACCTAATCAGCCGGGCCGCACCGACAGCCGCAGCCAGTCACTCATAATTAGCACAGCACATGGAAATCGTGACATTAGTGTGCCTGTATATTTCAGATGAATAAAAAAACTTTTGTGCCAAAGTTGTGAAACGGAAATAATTCAATCAATGCACATAACATGAGCCCTCAACAGCCAGAGGAGACACAAAATGAGTTGGGAATAACAGCAAACTTACTTAGACAGATGCTGCCTGAGGGTTTTGGTAGCGTGTTTGTGTGTGTGTGTGTGTGTGTACAGGTATGCAGTAACTTTATACGACCAAGTTTAAATATTTACCTTATGATCAACATTACACAGTGTGGCAATTGTGTGCTTTTCCTGTAATATTTCCTTGTATTCCATATACTGATTCCATTCTATAACTGTATACATACATTTGCGCAGCCTGAACCAGTGCCGATGGGATATTTATATTGTGCGTTGGAAGTAAGACCCAAGGTCTGTGGGCTGCCACCGTGGTACGATCCCCTGGAAGACAAAAAATTATGAAAGAAATAATTGGGGGAAATTTTGTTCATAGTGACCTCTTCTTAATGACCATGCTAATGTGTGGCATACTGGTGGATATGAAAATATATTATAAACACATTTACAAAGAATATTTACTATATATCCCAGCAGAAGCTGGAATCATCAACCTTGTATTTTTGACCTGATAGATTCTTGAATTACCTGGCGAGAGGGACTAACTGCCATCGAGACAATAACATTTTATTTTTAAAACGTTTTTTTAGTCTTTAGCCTTCTAAAAGTCAAAGTAATTAAGTAAGAGCATTACCATAAAAGTTGACAAATCTTTTTTTTTTTTTTTTACATCATTATGAAGCCCAAAATGATTGCCAGTCTTTCTCCATCTACAATTTGAAGGAAAAAAGACTTGTACCTGAATGTGATTATATCAAAGTTGCCTGTGTAAAGTCGAGCCATCATCATAGCCAGGTCATTGGCTTCTGAGCCACTGTTGGTCAGGTATATCACCTAGAGAAAGAAAAACAAATTTTATCCAACATATGGACCCAAACTCCTTCCTCCAGGCGAATAGAAGATAATAAGAGCAAAAATCCACTGCTGTACCTTAAGAGGATCTGGGAGGAGGGACGCTAGTTTCTCACAGTACTCATGGAGAGGAGGATACACGTAGAGGTTGGTCGCGTGCCACAGTCTCTTCAACTGCTGCACCGCAGCTGCTGTTACTCTCCTGCACACACACACAGATATCGGAAATCAGATCCAAATGACACCGGCACCGCTGTTACCGTGTTCACTATGACTGTGTGACATAATGAGAAAAAAGAAAAGATCTTACGGGTGGCAGTGGCCCACACTGACAGTTGCCACACCGGCAAAGAAATCCAGATATCGTTTCCCATCCACATCCCACAGCCACTGCATGTGTCCCTGGTGGAGAAACACGGGTTTCTTGTAGGAGGTTACCTTCATGACCATGGGGTTGCAGTTCTCCCTGCGGATCTCCATCATCCGCTCTTTGGACATACCCTGAACAGAGGCAAATACAGTCAAACAGGAGAATAGGAGTAACAGTGAGTACAGTAGTTTATCTTTTCGTTTTCCCCCTCGGGCTGAGCTCGTCACACAGTGGTGGCGCTTGGAAGACGTTGTTTTTTCTCACCTTGTGTTCCTCTGGTTTGAAAGTGCAAGGGGGCATCTCTGGGATGTCTGTGGGAAGGTCCCTGAAGGACGCTTTGTGACATAATGCACCTGTGAAACAATTGCAATTGAAATTTAAGATGGTGACGTTCAGTGACATTTATTCAATTTTCTTTAAAAGTGTAAAATAGGATGGTTTAATTCTGATAACACACAAACAGTCCCTTAACTATGCTCAATTACCCCACACCCTGTCTTGCAATGTTGAAGAAAGAACAAAAACATTTTCTTCCTGGATCCTCCCCTTTGCCCAAGGTGATCTGTGATCTCACACACCAAATGAAAAATAACTCTCAAAATTCCTCAAAAGCCATGGTGATCAGCTCACATACCATTGTAAATCAAATCAAAAACACATCAATATCTCTGGGTGTTGGACAAAATGAAGCATTCGATATATATATATATATATATATATATATATATATATATATATATATATATATATATATATATATATATATATATATATATATATATATGATGTGTAGCATCATATAGTTCCAGATCTAAACTGGAATACATCCGTGCAAAGTGACAATAAATGTCACTTTGCACGGATTCTACTTCCATGTAATCTGAGGTTGCACGACGGACCACAACCGACTGAACCAGTTAGTTCTGACTTTGCCTCGTCTCCATGGCGACTCACCAGTTGCTATGTGGAATCCGGGGCCACGGCAGGACCGTCCAGTCAGAGCCGCACGGCGGCCACTGAGGCGGGACGCCGCTTTGTACATGACGTTCAGGTGCCGGGGGACACACTCGGACGTCCTGCTCCTGTCACTCTCGGCGGCCGACCTGTCGCCTCGGATACTTTTATAGCTCAGCGAAAAAAAAGAAAAGAAAAAAAAAGTCTGGGGGCCAATGAACCACAGCGAACCACGCCCACCCGTGACGTCACCGGATGCGCTCGCACGCACGCACGCACACCTTTTACGGACGATAACGAGCTCTAAGAAATGTGTCTGTGTTTAGCTGTGGCCTTTTATTCATATTTTAATAAGGATGTTTATGCCATGTCAAACCATACAGTCTACTGCAGTAGCCTAAAAGAAAAATGGAGCTTTCTCTTTGACCAGGTTCAGCGAGTTGCACATGAAGAGGTCCAGGACCTGGAGGTCGTCTGCCACGGACCAGACCGTCGACAGCGAGAGGAGCAGGCCAGCAGAGGACCAGGTGGGTCGGCTCATGATACTGTAGCTTGAGCATGAAGTGGTAACTTTCTTGTGTACAAAATCTACTTTAAAATCCATATGGCAATGTTGTAAAAAAATTCCAAAGTGGAAACATTTATGCCAGGTGGGTTGTTTTAATTTTTTTTTTTTTTTCTTTTACAGATTCTGAACCTCAGAGCTATTTGTTATGATCTGATATTTTAAAACATTGGAAAAACAATAGCAGTCTGTATCAGAGGGTATTGGTAAATCACACATTTTTTGCCTCATCATTGATTATTACAAACTGGTAGCGATAACATGCTTAAAACCTTATAGGAACAATTAAAAAAAAAAATCTGTCCATTTATTACAAGGATCATTTTTACAGCAAGCTCTCCGGAAATATTGAGAGCTGATTCAGATTGCATTTTGTGTATAGGTTTATTGGATTGGCTGTTTATAAAGCTATACATAGATGCATGTACTTGCAAAATGAGTGGGGTGAAAAAAGACCAAACACAGCATTTTATCACTGTCAAACAACAGAGACAAAGTCACTTAAGGTTAGTGTTGTACATTGTCAAGCAATTATCATGACACTTTTTTCCCAAACTAAAAAAAAACCCTTTGTAGAAATATGTATTTATGACTTCACAGATGAAAGCAGTAATAAATATGCTGTATATAAATAAATTGTCTCACAAGGAAAAATTACAGCAATACATTCTTTCTCTTTCTTCTTCTTGACACAAAATCTCTGTATATACTGTATCTGTGTGGGATCCAGCCGACAGCTTTACATTCAACTGCACATAGAAAAACTGAAATAAAACAAACCTCAAAAGGTTTTATGCCTGAGCATGCACGTTTGATTTCATTCAAATAATTTCAACAAATACTGACATTACACCAGTATGAATCTCCTGAAATATAATATAAAAGATTTATGACAGACAAAAATAAACATATTAATCATAAGGACAGCATGTAGTACCACATACATAGTCGTTTACAACATCGTATACAATCAGAATCAATCATATTCTTTAGAATTTTTTAAGTTTCACTGCAGTTGTCTTAGTACCAACTTTACAACAGGTTTCACGATGTCCCAGACCTGCCGGTTGCCTAGTAAGTCGGCAGTGTAAAGATGGAGGCAGTGTCAACATAGCCACTCACTGTCGGGGCCATTTTGTCCTGTACGGCCGCGGCAGTGTAATTGCAGGCTGGAGGCTTCTGTGTGGTGGTCACGGTGGAGGATGTGATGCAGCTATCTGTCTCTCCGTTCGTCTCCTGGTCCTGACAAGGGCACCTCTCCGCCTCCTCGCCCATCACCTCTCTCTGGAGCAGCAGCGTATGGTCACTGTTCACTCCCTTTACCTTGCTGTAGTCCTCCGCCTGGCGCAGCCGCGGGCATCCGTCGCCACAGCCTCGGCCCGACGCGACGGGCTTGAGGAGCACCATGTCCTCCTCGTTGACCCTCTGGACCTCTACGTACTCAGTGGGCCGGGCGGTGGGCGGCAGCAGACCGGCAGGTGCTTGCTCGCAGCCAACGTTGGAGAGGTTGATGTCGCTGCGGGCCTGCAGCTGCTGGCGGGTCTGCATCTGGGGATGCAGCGAACGCGGCTGCTTGTTGCTCAGGCTGAACTCCCAGCGGCTTGGTCCGAGAGTCTCCTTGGTGCTATGGCCAGGATGGGTGAGGTAGGAGGAGGTGGAGCCAGGGGGGAAGAGGCTGTCGGAGAGACAGTGCTGTTTGGCTATCTCAAGCGAGCTCGTATGGTTCGGTGGGCTCGAGCTGTACTGAGGCAGTGGACAAAACACAGAGGGCCAGGTTTTGACCCTTCCACTGGACATGTCAGGGCTCACGGTGTCCTCATGAGCGTAAGGCAATGTGTCCTCATTCCACTCTTTCTGGTGCCGCTGCGTCTCCACTGGCCGTTCTTCCTGCTCCGTTTGCCTCCCTTGCTCTTTCGCTTCGCCGCACTTGTCCATTAGCAGAGTGTGGCTGTCGCAGCTGCCCCGGCCGGAGTCGTTGTCCGAGGTGGAGCCCTCAGATTTCAGGCAATGGTCATGTAGATCCTTGCCCTCCTCCAGCATCAGCTCATGCTCATCGGGGACATACACCTCCAAATACTCCACCAGCAAGTCCTCACAATTGGATGACATGGTTGGGGGGAAACCAGACACCACCAGTGCACTGAAGATGTCCTCAGACTTGCCGTTCTATACGCAAAGAATGATCACACAGAGGTTTCGTTTTTTTTGACTCATTTAAACTTGACTATTTGATTTAGATTGTTGTTGTGCACATTCAAAAAATGGTCAGTATGTCGCTGCTTTACCTTGAGAAGCTTCTCATCAAATCCTCTGATTTTAGGGCCAGGGACTGGCGGCAGGATACAATGCTTCAGACTTCTCACATGAAAAAAAAAGGAAGAAGATCAAACTGAGGGATTGAGAGCAGCAGAGGAAAAATCTACAGATAAAAAACAAAATTCTTCACTTGCTGTATACTATAAAAGCCCATGTATCTTGCAATACCAAAGTAAATGTCGAAATACCACACTGTCATTACACAGTAAATTCACACATTGTCTCGTTGAACTTGAGATGAGATGAGATGAGATTCAACTTTATTGTCATTACACATATACAAGTATAGAGTAACGAAATGAGGTTTGGCATCTCACCAGAAGTGCAATAAGCAGATAGTGCAAGAGTCTGTGCTATGTACAAAAGTAATTACAGAATTTACAGATAGGATTAATGGGATGCTATAAATATAAATAAATACTATAAATATAAGTATAACTTGCCCATAAAGCTGCAATCAGACTGTTTTCCTTTTCCTTATATCTTAAAATAATCCAATACTGAATCTGTGACCTTAAAAATAATGAGCCTTAAAAATACAGTAGCCCTGTGCGTCTTTAGAATATAACACATTCATAAATATCACAATATAAGCCAAATTTGACCCCTGAAAAAATTGCATTAGGAATTCATGATCCCTCTTTTACCTGTGACTGTTCATGTGCAACAACCATGTGAGGATGAGGAAGATGAAGGCAGTGAAGACCATGATGAGGATCCACGCCGACTTCTCTCGATGGAAATCTGTAGAAACAAGTGAGTGATGCTGCATAACATACAACCTTGTACAATCTCGTCATCTATTTCTTTCTATGGGGATTAATACTGTATAATACTGTATAAAATCTGCTCACTCTCATGAGTGAGTGTGAAAATGACACATTGCGGTTTTAGGGTTGAACTCTAGGAAACACTCCTCTCATCCACAAAACATGAACACCAGTGTAAAACCACAACGAGCCATTTGTACGTGTGGTTTGCATGGATTAAACAAAAGAGATGTGAGAGTGATAATCTCATCTAACTCATCTAAGTATATTTGCATATATATACTACCCAATACAATACAACATGCATTACACCTTCTATAAAATAAACATGGTGTAGAAAAATAAGCTGCATAGGCTTGTGGGAAGGCACCGGAAATCTTAAGATACCCCTACATACCTAAATATAAAAGTACAATAAGCGAAAATATTAATTTGATGGTCTATGATAAATGTATTCCTTTAATTTTAGGTAGCTTTGGCTGGGATAGCTCTAGAAAGACCAACTGAAGCTTGTTAGAAATGTATGACTGTGCTGAAATTAAGAAAAGTACAATGTGCTCCATCAAAATTAAATGATCATAAATGGCGTGTCCGCAGTCAATAGAGGCTAAAACAATACACTTCAATCAGGGATTCCTTAGAGAATATGAAAAACATTGTGGCGCTTTGTTCTAGCTCCAGTAGTGGCATCTCAAAAGCCATGGGTGATGTCTTACAGTCAGGAACTTTGATGTAGGAGGTGGAACTCCATTCGCTCCAGAAGCCATGGTCGGGCTTACAGCGCACCTGGACGTGGTATGTACCGCCTGACCGCAGACTGAAAATATTAAACGTCTTCTGTTGGCCTGCAAGATGCATCTGGAAATTCAACACACACACACACACACACACACAGACAGACACACACACACCATCCGGTTAAGTGGTTTTATTTGATTTTATGAGGGAATTAATTGAACGGATCCACTGGGCAAAATGTAACATCCTGTCAACATCCAGATCAGAGGTCAGACAGTGCAGCACAGGAGTTCACTAACATGTGGCTGGAATTTAAAATTTCCAGTTTGGAAGACAAACATGTTGACCAAAGGGCGCAGTGATGGGCTACGTACCTCCCAGTCATCTTCTCCCTCCAACTTGACGCGGAGCTCGTAGATGAGCGTGATCCAGCCGGAGCGGGTGTCGGCCTTGTGCGGCGGTTCCCATGACACCCGGAGGAAGGGCCAGCCCTTGTCCTCCATTACAGTCACTGTCAGCTTCTCTGGTGGATTAGGCTTGACTGGGGGGGGGGGGGGGGGGGGGATAATGTTTGGACTGTGAGGCCACAGGTTGAACGTATATTTTCAGCGTGTGCGTCCATGTCTCCTCCCATGTGGAAAAATGTGACCCAACACTAACCCCCAGTGACTAAACACTGTCATTGCACCAAGGACTCCCCCAAATATGTGTTGACGTGTGTGACGGCATGCTTGAGATAAACATTAATATCTGGGCTTTGAGTTATCTTATTGGATACAAATTGTCGTCAGTTGTGAGGTCCAAGAATTTCAACATCGCTTAGAACTGATAGACATATCAGGTCAGTGACAAAAGGGAAGAGGAGCACTCGCAGATAAGCAGCTTTCAAGGGCAAGTCTTTTAGTTCTATGACTTTACATTCCTTCTTTTTTTTTAAATATCTTTTATAAACCAAACAATGTGCATTTGTATCTTGTAGCATGAGAGCATGTAACTAATTCCACACCTCATACGATATTTATATATTGTTGCATAATATGAAGTAGGACCAAAACCAGACATATCTGGTCTCTCAACACACGTTGTCTGTGTCTGTGGCTCTCATCCCCATGTCCTATTTTTTACCTTATTCCAAAATGGGACACAAATACATTAATAAAAGAAGGCTAAGTATTTTCCAAAAAACAGATGGGCACTGTAGATATTTTTTTAGAATGTCCCGCAAAGAGGAGAAAATAGTGCAGTTGTTGGGGACAGCTGTATTTTCAGCCATGGATTAACACATATCTGGAGTATTTTAAGCAGCAGGATGTCGTATGTGGGTTTGACGCGACGGCGTCCATCGTAGTGAAGGGACGTTTCAGTTAAATGTTAATAGTTTTTTTACCTCCAGTGTAAAATACAATTCTTTTAAATCCTCGTAGGAAATTGTGCGTTCAACATCATGCTAAACAGTGACAAGACATAACCCCCCCCCCCAAAAAAAAAAGTAGCATTAACATTCCCTCACCAATGTAGACCACATCTATGTCCACTGGGTCGGAGAAGGTGCTGCCAAGTGTGTTGGTGGCCACCACAGTGATGTTGTAGTTGACCCAGATGGACGTATCGTTCTTGTTAAAGAAGCAGGAGTTCTCCCCGGCTGTGTGGTAGTCGGGACACTCGTACACCGCCTCGGAGCTGCAAGACGGGCAAGAGTCAAAGGCATGAGAATGTATGGCATTGTTGCATTTCCATGGGAACCGCATTCCCCCTGACACAATTCTAAAAGAAATGAAAGAAAACGTTCAGAGCCGTTCACTACAGTAAAAGACATAAGTGGACAGCTACTATTTTGAACGGATAAGATTAAGTTCAAATTTCCTGTTCTGACGATATCTTGTGTTACATTGTGTTCGACTTGTCTCCAACACTTTTGTCTTCCCTGCTTCCCCTGGTTTGCCTCTGCATCTGAAGGATGTTTTGCTTTGGAGTCACTCTGCTGACGTGTACGAACACTTGACAACGGCTGACGACTCTTGGGGTCAAATCCCCAGCAGAATGGGAGGAGAGGAACGTGCCGTTGTCATAGTGGCAGCGACGGGTGCTGATTGGTTCTGAGGAGCGGATCAGCGGCGTGAGTGCATTAAGCTCACCCAAGAGTTAAGCCCATTGCCGTGAAGTTAAAGTAAGCAGCTGCCAACCACACTTGTACTGGAGTCAGAGGATGACATATGGTAGTCTATAACCTCCCTAGACTGATATTATTAATATCATCTTGATCAGAAAAAAGTTATTAGTATTTGGAATATCCATAATGGCTTTATTTCAGAGAAAGCATGGAAAAAATAATAATTTTCTTCTATGTTATCTTTCTAATTGTTGTTTTGTCTTGTTTTGCTCTGCACTGTTGTATTCCTATATGTTTTGTAAAGAACGTTATAACCTTGTGAAGATAAGTGCTCTGGAATAAAGTTCTATCATTTTTAGTTTTATTTATACAATGCGGCAATGATCTCTTTTAAAATGACTTGTATGCTCTTTGTAGTATGTGTATGATGACGATGACACAGAATAACAAGGAAAGAGTGGACATATTCAGAGCAGAGGCTGATTTTTGAAAAGTAAAAGAACATCTGGTTAACTTTAGGATTTTTAAAAAATGATGAAACACGTTATAGAGAACCTGCAGTAAGTAAGAAAACAAGAGGCCATCACATCAGCAAATAAATACAACAATTGCTTGGGCTTCCTTTGGTTTAAAAGTCAAGAGTCTGAGGTTACATGTGCTGTAGATGCTGGCAGTTGTTATCATCTGCAACAATGTACCGTACTGAGAAGTGTTTACTTTTCTGAAGGATTATCTTATGCGTTTCACCTTTTTTCTTCAGTTTAAAATTTAAAAAAATATATAATTTAAATTAGATTAACAGATAACAGATATATCCCATTTATAATTTCTTGGTCTTAGCTTTTCTCGAGGCTGCACTAGTCCATCAGCCTCCTTGATTTCATACTCTGCACGAAAAGACTCAAATGAAGTGAACTGAGCTAAAATACCTTGGATATATACAAGGAATGAGCATAACGGAGAGGGAGCTATTATATGTTCTCACTGAAATAAAAAGAGTGTAATACACTAATGAGGACTGGATTCGGGATTAACTTGCAGTAAAATCTGGAGAAAAATGTGTACGTCCAAATCATCATTTATGTAAAGCTTCTGTATATTTAAATAACAACTCCATAGCGAGGCGACAGGCTCGTATGATTCCAGTGTGATTAAATGACAATTTAAACCTTTTCCATAGATGATGGATATATGAGGAGCAATTTCATACACATCACTCGAACGTTCTGGCTTGGGCTAAGTAGTAATGGAACATTGATCATACCGGGGTCTGAGACGTCCCCTCCGTCTCTGTCAGCACCGTTATCAGCCCTGCACAATTTTTAAAATCCGCATCCAACCAGGGCAGAACCCCCACACTGATGTGATGTGATGTCCTAACACTTGCCGACACACTTTGCAGAGCTCCTCGGTCTTGGCGAGATCCAACCAGCTCCTCCACCCCTCTGAACATACGGGTGACTGCGATCGACCTCAACAGTTAGGTGATCCAAAATCCGGGATCGAACTAAATTAAGTGGATCTGACCTCGGCATGAAAGTCCGAGCCACTCACTTCTCTTTGCGATAGTACAGGGCGTAGGTCGTGGTCAGTCCCCCGTCAGGGCCTGGCTCCCACCAGCAGGTGAAGGTCTCTTTTTCCGGAGAGCGGCATCTGGTCAGAGCGGGTTTCCCTGGAGGGCTGAAGCCTACAGACAAGACAGGAATGTTTGAAAAGAAGGAATCGAGATAAATACTAGATGACACACTTAGACGAGGTGTATCATGGCACCATATAAATGTTGTCGCACGGACGCCGGCAGATCACATCTTAGTGTAAACTGTGCCTGATATGTTACATAGCAGAAAAACATCATCCTCCTGTAAATTGAGCAGCTCGGGCTCCTGTTTCCTGCGCCAAACATTACGAACCAACAACCTCTTGACTTATTGCCAGTAGCGCAGGAAGATAACTTAGCCTGCGTTTTTCAAGACACTTACGCGTTCCCTTTGCATGCGGCGTGAAGAACAGCAGCAACAGCAGCAGGACCGCCTCCGAGGGCTTCTTCATCGTGGCACCACAGCACCTGGGCTGTCGAGGAACAAAACACAACAAAGGTGCACGTATAAGTGAGCTCTCCGGTCGGCGCTCTTGACTAACCACTTGAACCACAGTGTTTGATGTCGTTCCAAAGCAACAGCACGACCTGCACGTCCTGTATTCAGTCACAACATGTTTGCCTCACGACAAAGGGGAAACTGCTCGATGCGGCGGGGATGTTTTTCTTACAGTCAAACACACGTTTTCTGACACTTAAGTCATACGCGCAGAAACAAAAATTATATAAACAAAAGGATGTCACAAACAAAATAATTATGAATCACTGCACACTTCTGCCGCTGAGGTTAATTGCGCTTTTGGAAAACATTTCAGCAATGATAGAGAAGAGACGTGAAAAGCACTGGTCTTGGAGCATCACTGAATGAATCTTGCCATTAACGGAACAGTTAATGTGATGGCTGAGTGGAGAACCCCCCCCCCCCCCCCCCCCCTTCTACAGAGAATGTATGCTGTTTCACTAAGGATTAAAAAAACATCCTCTCAGTTTCTGACAACCTCTACCAGCTGGCACATGCAGCGTAACCGATTGCATAACCTGAGTTCAGACTATTGCCTCAACACCAGGGACACACACAGCCGGCTGCCCCATTCCACCCCCCAAAGAACACACACACACACGCGGAATTGCTGCCGAGGAGGATCTGACGTTTTGAACCGGGAGAGAGAGAGAGAGAGAGACCTCTTCATGAGCCAGGACGAAAGCTCAAGAATGAACAAATGGATTTTCACATACTAAGAATGTCCTCGAATGAAATACAGCAGAGTCTTAATAAATCGTGTTATATGTGAATGCCTCTACAACACCTGACAGTCATTGGGCTCTCAAAAAAACAACAACCCCCTCCCACAGAAATCAGCTGCAAAACAAGGTCCGCATCTGACAAACTGTTTGAAGAGATGCTCCATAATTTGAGTCTCATTTGAATGTAACAAGTAACAAGTTATGTATTCGCAAAATGCTTGATGGTACCAGGATATGGAATATAAAATGCATTCACCGACAGGAATACCACGTAACTTCTGTTAGGCCAGTGAGAAGTCACTGTGCCGTCCAAATTTGCTATATTGATTCGGACCTTTTCTAGAGTGCATGTCCTGCCTGTACCATGTTTGTGTGTGTGTGTGTTTGTGTATGTGTATTTATATTTCATACACACTTTGTTGAAAACATCAACAGTGAGCTCGAGTGGAAACATCGGGGCACAACAATTGAATCAAACACCGTATAAAGACAAGATTTCAAAAAAACAAAGCTATTGAATTTTGACCGATGGTCTTGTTGACTTGACTTTTTTTTTGCATTTTGCAAGTCAAAATAGGCCTGAATAAATCTACTTTAACAACATACAACGAGACCGGTGGTAACTTGAATGGTCATGCTGTGCCTCAAGATAATTACAATACAATAGAAAATATTTGAACTTCCTTAATATCATAAAGAGTTGCACCGTGTGACTGTTACCAACTCTTCATTTCGGTGCCTTCATTTCAGGAACTTCACCATGATCTGATAATTGGCATTAGGGTCGAGGCACTGGATTACCCTCCTGCTGCATATAGCCTCCTTACGTAATTGGTAGCCCAAACTGAATAAGCTGCTAAGCAGGGAAAGCACTGGCCAATAGTGCGAAGCTCATCACTCAAAGTTAATTATGGTCTGTGTGTTACACTTAAAGTATGCTATGTGGATTCCCATCAGGAGAACGTTCTCTTTAAAGAAAAAAGAAAAAAGACACCTCGGTAACATTCAGCCTCCGTCTTCTTTGTTCACTACACAGTTTATACTGTCACACCTCTGTTCACAATAGAAATTAAAAGGACTTTTATTTCAACATGGTGGCCTTATGTGCTACACAGGTTAAAATCCCTAACCCTAACCCTTTAAAAACCCCTTGACGTGGACCAGCATGATCCATATATAAGTAAGTAACTAAATGCAATGTCACACTTTGGGTATTACTAGTGGCATTACTGCCAAGTGCAATGTAAAGAGTGTCATGCATGAAAAAGAGAATCTGAAATGTGTCATTCTGGTCATCAAGGGGCTAAGACCTAATCTCAGATCCGTGAATATGAAACATTTATGACTGGCGTTCGTCAGTGGCCTCTCGGCTTCAAGAGGTGAGGAGACGATGTGTCGACTGACAAGTTACGGTAGAATACGAGCAGTGAGGCGGCATTTGATCCGCTCACACGTATCCGTGCAACATAGTCCACCTCTGCAAAGGTCAATCAGGCTTGAATCTCAGGCAGGGTCGGCACTGACGGACACGCATGAGCACCACAGCAGTGGACGTACAGCTTTTCTAAGAATCAGTTAAGTGCGCAATGTATCCTGAAATGATTAACTCTCCAGTCATGTGTTTCAGGTTTATAGTAACTCCATGCTGTGCAAATAAGTAAATGGGACATTACATACTGAATCCCATTGGATAACTCCCATCCCTAAAGGATCGAACGCTCTGCTACGTGATTTGAAAGCGTCAGTATGTGAACAGGGAAAAAGTGCCCGTTCACTTTCAGGACTTTCAGTGAAGAACACATATTCACAAATCAGAAGAGCAGGCTGACATAGCATGACACATATGTCTTCTGGCAGTTCTTGAGGTGAGAGTTACAAATGTGGCATCTTATCAGAAAATATAGATACCGTACATTACAATTTGTAAGATTGCCGTGAACTGTGTGTACACTTTTGACTGAAGGAGTGACAGATACTAGGAATCACTTACAGTGCTTTCAAATAAAAAAACCTTGAACTGAACTCCTGCTCAGACTGGAGCGGACTAAACACGGCGCTGTGGAAAAAAACTGGTCTGATCACCGGCCTCAGTGGTTTTCATGGAATATTTTTAGTAGGGGCAGTCTGTGTTAGAGAGCAACAGAAAACAAGGCCCAGAACTTGAAGTCGCAGAGTAAATGAAAATAAAATAGTTTTCTTTCCTGTTTAATACATTCATGGTCAGGATTAATGAACAGTACAGATTTGAGAGGCTTCTAGTGGGGATAGACTTTTCTCCCCCTCACCATGAGTTTATACAACCCCAATATGAGAATTTAGGATTAATATTTGAACATTGAAAACATGTAAAGTTTAATATTAATTAATATATGCAGGTGTATTACTCTCTTTGTTCCATGTTCTCCTTGTAGGCACAATATATCATTAACTGTACGCACAGGGTTCAAAATGTGCAAAAACCTAAGTAGAAAGTAAAACAATGTCACACAAATTAGGCACAAGCACGGTGCACAAATGTCGTGGCGTGCATTTACACACCAGGTACCATTTGAATGTGTCCGCACAGGCTACATGAACAAACAGCGTACCACGATACTAAGAGGGTATATATGACAGGAATAAAGTTCTCATCACAACCTTTTACATTTGAGCATCAAACAGTTTATAGCTCCAAACCATTAACTACATGTCGTTATAAAAGTCCTCAAAATCAACATTCTTGATTCCCATTGCAGCAGCGTTCCTTCATTGTTGCTTGTAAATGTGTTGCCTGTAAAATTGCACTTCCTCTATTCTCTAGGCCAAACCGACTCCACGCAGTAGAAAGAATAAGCTTCAAGGACAGAAGACAAAAGACCCCTCGCTAACTGCGGGTAAAAATCATGCCACTGATCTCAGGTCATTTCAAAGTGACCAAATAGGTAAGGCAGATATGGGAAACAACTGGGGTATTTTTCTTTATTATATTATATTATAAATATTATATTTAATTACGGTTCTTGTGTTTTTAGGAGAGAGAAGTAATGTTTCTTCGGTACAGATTTGATTTGAGCGGCGACTTCTAAATGACACGTTAGCCCGGTGAGGCAATAACTGCATATTTTTGTGGTGAAATTGTTGAACATCTGATTTCGCCTGCGTATAGATTTTATATAGGTGGCGCAGCCAAGTATCAATTGCAGCTGCAGGCAGTCGGGCCGTGCGCTTTTTCTGATGGTGGGTGCAATGAGATCCCAGCTCACCACAAAGGTCTGGTCTTACAGGCATCAGTCATGAGGTTGAGAATAGAATTTATTATCATTCATTAACAACTACTGTGTGTCATAGCAACAGTTGACCCTTTAAGCACCAACCACATTATGTCAACATAACGCCAGTAAAGCTTGCATGTATTATTTCCACAGGTATGATATATCTGTCCTGTAAAGAGAATCTATATATCACAGTTTGCTTTCTTTTGCTTTGAACCTTTGATATTCACACTTTCAGTAAAAAAAAAAAAAAAAACTATTAAAAAAAGGCTTAACAATAACATAAAGCATGTCAATAATTATTTGACATGTGAAAACACTTTGAGTTTGATTATATGCTTTAGGCGGCCGTGAAACTGAATAATTACAGGGGTAGTTTAGTAGTCAATGCCCCGGTGCAAGACTTCAGTGGAAAGAGTCAGTAAGCCGCAGGCGCCTCACAGTTTAATCCAGTATTGAGTTGATCAGCTTGGTGCTATAATGGCCAATGGCCTATTTCACCTCTCCGTGGCGAGCCTGACAGTGAACGGAAACGCAGACGAGGACCAGCAGCACGTGCTCCATGTAAAAATCCCATCAAACAGCCGACACACCAGCACCATCGTCCTCGCACGATTGCCGAAGGACATACATACATCCCGTCAATCGCTCAGCTGACAGCCGGGGAAAATATGCGTCCACACCGAGGACAAGACACACAAAAAAGATCACACTCACTTGTTCTAATTCTACACACATACAACTGTGGCAGTCCTTCCCTGTCCCTGACCATGGAAGACATCACAACATATATGTGTGAACAGTCGACATTTACATGGCATAGGACAGACAGGTCTGGAAACCTTCTGTCACTCTCACAGATTTCCATCCAAAGACTTAAGTTGCTTTTGATTTCTAGTGAGTTTTAAGTTTTTCTATCTCTCCTTTTTTCCCCCCAGTCCATATTGTTGCATGTTTCCATATTGTGTTGTCATTTTGTTATGGGAGCACACACACTTGTACTTTCATCTTTATAAGGTCACTGATGTAATGGCCCCCCCAGACCCTTACCATGACCTACACACAGTTCTGATCCAAAACCCTGAAAAACCAAGTCCCACCCCTCAAACAACTTTCAGTGGTCCAACCGTGATGTCATCACTTTCCCAAAGTTTCCTCACTCCAAACCCATTTTCACAATGTCCAGCCAAGTAGCAGGCATAACATATAATGTCAATTTAACAATGATGATGAACTAGACCTGCGCCCTCAGGCTGACCACAAACTAACCGACTGGCCTTTTATTGCATGACCTTCGTTGCGGTTCCATTGACTGTGTCGTTGCTTCAACCCAGAGCCAATCAAAGTCCTGCGGTCCACTTCATGTCACGACGCGCGCCTGCCGGGCCCCGTCGGACTTGGTCAACAGTTCATACAGACTCACCTACAGCCGGACAGGAGTCTTCCGTCTCCCCCCTCCGGACCTCGGCCGTGGCGACCACCGGCTCCCAGGAGCAGCGGAGTCACCGTCTCGTGCAACTGGTTTACCGGGATGACAGGAGCCCGCGGCGCGCACATCCCCGGCCGACTCGGTGTGGTGAGCTCAGCCCTGCAGCCGGTGAAGTAACCAGGGACCATCCACTCTCCTCTCCCCCTTTCCATCTCTGCCCCGCCTCCCCGTAAGCCCCGCCCCCTCGGGTGGCGCGGGGCGGGGACAGATTTTTTTCTCTCTCGATTGCTAAGGCGCACAAGCCACTTGATCTTCATCATCAACTTCTTGTAGAACCGCAGGAGTCGAACAGTGTCAACACTTTTTCATTGGGTTCACACTTTTATTTGGGGTTTTTTTACACCTTCTTTCAAAAATAGTTAACACAAAGCTCAGACAAAGACCCCAAACTGTGCAGGTGCAACTGTGCTACATAAAATAAAATAAAAATGATGATACTTGCATGTGTGGGTGCGTGTCATTAGTAAACCGGCAGGAAGCTCCATTGCACAAACCTGCAATCAACCTTTATCCACCTACGACAGGTGCCAATTCTGTGTTGCATAGATAAGAATCAGAAACACTTTAATTAGTCCACCGGGAGAGTTTGGGTTTCGTTGTAGCTGCTCCAAACAAGAATAGAAGTATATGCAGACCTCAAATGATGACGAATAGAAATGTAACAGTGAGGGAGGGTGAGATAGTATACCTGCAGCTTTCAAAAATTTAAACACAAGGCCTTTTATCTGTTTGTACTTATCAGGTATGTCTAGAAATGTCCAGGTAACCTATATCCCCACTGACAGAGATTAATAAAATGGGGCCCTGTGTTACACCAAGGCCTACAGTGTGGCCTTGCTGTGATTGTGTTCATTTTGGGTATAATCATCTTTGGGATCCGCAAAACAATGACAGTCGCCTCCCCTCTGGACAACACATGGCGCCCGTTTGCGGCTACCTTAGTGACTCGTCCTCGCTCTGCGTATGAACAAATATTGTAAAATACATTGTGACACTTGGAACATTGTGCCCTGCTGACACCGTGCTGATCCTTCCACCGGTTCCTCTTACTGGGAGCAGTAAACATAGTAATGTCTCCCTGTATTTGGCATGCGCTCCTTTCCCTTCCCGGCATGGTCTGTCCCTGACACACTCGCTCCTATTTATGCATGATATGAAAATGTGATAAAATGTAATTCTACAAAAGTCGTCTTCACACCAAATACAAGTTCTCTGAAAGAGGGGTACGGTACAGCCATGTTTGACAACTTTTTATGACAGGATGTAACTGTGAACGTGATGTGAAGGTGCCTCCGTGTATCTCATAACAACAGGATTTTTAAAAAAAGAAAAGAAGAATGAGGGGCAACTGCAGTTGCATGAAAAACTCTCTCTGCAGACACAAAACATGTAGCTGAAATTAACCCAACCTAAGCATTGGAAAATAATTTCACAGTGTGCATGACTATCAAGGACACTCCGCTCCACAGCTGGGAGGAAACAGAAGGAAGCACAAACACATGCCTCCAAGGATCTTTAGAAATCTATCTTTGTAAGCGACCATCGTCTCTATTGTTTGTTGCAACCAGTGTTTTTCGCACACACACACACACACACACACACACACACACAGCGTTGACAGCGACGTGTGCCCGCCTGTCATCAAAATGAAGAAAGGGTCAAGTGAAGGCTCTTGGGATATTCAACATGATGATTGTGTATTGGGCTTTGTTGAAGTCATAAAAGAGGCAAGGTTGAGCAAACCTTCTTAATGTGAGGTACCCGGTGTGCAGCGTTTCAAAAGTGCAGCTGTGTGCAATTTTTAGGCGTATGTTTTGATTTAAAAAAGAAAGAAAGAAAGAAAAAAACTGTATCCTGCTTTTTGTGGGTGGTCACATTAAAATCCTTGATGCACATTGCCATTAATTTGTGAATTGAATGTAACTAAGAAAGGGTTTACACAGTGTGTTAGATGACCTTTCTGGGCGGGGTGACTGTGGCCTTGCTTGTATCCAGGGTGGCTTGGGAAAGCTCTCGCCCTCCCCTTATCAGCTCTACTTAGGAGCAATAATGTTATGTAATGCGGCCATCTGCTCTTCACATTGATTTAAAAGTCCCATTATGGGACATGGCCCCGGCGAATGCCAGTGAACGTTTGGACAAGGACACGCCGGACGGGTTGCCCTCAACGATTATATATATTTTTTTTCTCTCGAGCATAATCGTTTTTCATTTGTTGTTGTTGCTGTTGTTGTTGTCGTCCTTCATGGGAGTTAGGGGGCGTGTGCGCAGCGGTGGGGGCCTCGGAGAAGTCGGTATGTGAGCATCATGTCTGTACCTGCTCGTTGATGCTGCCATTGGTTTAAAAGGAGCTGCAATCGAAGATAAGTGGAGCACCGAGGTCCACCTCTTCCTCAATAAAACACTTACACAGCGTGCAACTTGTGTCAGCGTGACATTTGCTCTCTCTCTCCCCCTCTCTCTAATCGCTGGGCACGTGCACGCGTTGCAGGGACAGACCGGGACGAGGATGAGATTATCGCGACTCTGTTGCGACATCTAGCGACGCTCGTAGGAACTGGGTTGACAACCCAAAGCAGCGGACCCTATTACTGGATCAGTGCGGCTTGTTGGATTGGTGACCTTTTTCATGTTGAGGGTGAGAAAATAACATGTTTGAGTCGTTTCAGGAAAAGTCAGGGTTTCAGTTCAGGCTTTCCTTCAACACAACAGCAGCTGTAGGTATTGGGTGGGGGGTCGTCTCATCTTGAATATTTGACCTAAATCTGCAAGCACAGTCAAAATAAATGTCATGGAGCTAAAAATGATTAGTGCAGTGGTGACCCCTTTAATTAAACTTGGCCAATGTTGCATCACTTCGGAGCGTTGGTGGTGGAGTAAAGTGATGAATAGATCACGTTTTGCGTTGAGACCAAAAAGCTCATGAAACAAAACACTTCTGCTCATCTGGCAGACTCGGTAACTGCACAATATACAAGCAACTTTGTTGTTTGTTGTTTCTGTTTTTTTGTTTTCCATGTATTTTTGAGTCGTTAAACGCAATTTAACGTCTTTAAATCTTTAAATATGGATCTGATCCTGACTGATACTGATACTGAATTCATGTCCTCATATGTTACTTCAGGGAAACTTATCCCACCCTTAAAAAAAAGTACATGTAAATGTATCACATCATATGTTATTATTTTCATTGTTTAAGAATTTTAACTACAAACCTTAGACTTATTTAAAAAAAATGCAAAACTCGTAAAAATTGTTAATGGTTTACCAGAGTTTATGATCCTTTGTTACTCCCACTGCAGGGTAAATGGCAGTGTTATAGCAATCAATAACCACAATGTTACTGAAAATAAATACACATCCATTACCACACCCTTATAATTCAGCAGGGTCAAACAGGGTCAAACAACAGAATGGGAACTTTTTAATTTATGAAATCGTCAAACAGCTCTTGTCAGCAGCATTTCACATTTGATATACTGCCCCTCTGCATTTGTACTGTATTAAGTTTTGAGCTAGTCAAATCTGTAGCTGTAAATGTTTACAAGGAGTTTATAGATGGATTTTTGGTCCAGGTGCACTGCAGCTCTACTCTTGAAGATGAGCGGTCAAACAGTTTTTCCTTAACCCCCTAATGAATCAAAGAGTTTACTTGAAAGACAAGCTAAATGTCAGGCAGGAGGAGAATCTTCCACAACCTGGAAACACAAGCGTTTTTCTCACTGATGGCATATAAATAATATGTACAGCATTGTTATTATCAATAAGGATTTATTAACCATTAATGAAGCCTTTGAATACAGTTTATTATAACCATTGTAAATAATGCCTTATCAGAGAGTGGCACCAAAAATCCAAATAATTAACAGCAAACACTTTTAGTCAACAAAAATAATATATCACATTTATTGTGTCACAATGGTATTTTTTTGTATCACTCATTGTTTTGGTAGTTGCAACGGTGTTCAATCTATATGCTCATGTATTTTAATAAAGCTATAACCTCGCATAACACAGGCTCATTTTAGTCAATTGGGGTTTACTGTATACAAAACAATTTTCTCGCTTGTTGCATGTTTTATATCATAGCCCTGTCTGTGAATGCCGAGTCAGAGGAAGCAGGAGTTAATTCCCCTAAATTTCGCCGCTGTCTCGACCTAAATTCGTGACGCGGATCAGTAGTCTGATGCTTATCCGTTTTCGTGGCCTGTGATTGGTTGTCTGGTTGTCACAAGCAAGCCCCGCCTCCGACATGAACGCGCTGAACGCTATGGCTGAACGGCAATGGCTAGACCACCTTCCCCAGACAACTAGTTAACTCCTAAAAAAAATAGACGACACACATACTCACCAACACACACACACACGCTTTCAGCTCCACGCCCTCTGCACATTTTATTGTCCGACGAGGAGCGTCAAAGGACGCTCGCCGCACTCGATTGGCTGACATTGACGTCAATCGTGACCGCTCTGCCCACGATTGGCTCAGCTGTTAGGAGGAAGTCGAGTGTCACAGCGTTTCTGGGGGATAAGCTCGGTAGTTGACAAAAACGATCTGTCTCACTCGAAACATTTTGGATACAGTTTTTAAATAAATATATATTTCCCAGTAGTGTCCTGGACGGACTACACTGGCGAGGTTTTACGTTGTCTTGCCGGCAAACCACCCGTTGAGGACTTGGTCTCACCGTGGACTCACCGCACGACACACACAGAGAGAGGAAAGTGGGACTTTATTGTTCAAGGCTAGCTAGCTCGCTTTGCTGAGCGGCTTGTTTTTGTGTGCACAGCTTGGACCGCAGGCTATATGGCTGCGAATTACGAGCCGATATATGGACTTTCAGAAGACGAGGTAAGCTTCGATGTGAACCAAGCCTTTTTTTGCCGTGTGCGGCGTTGTCACGAATAGGTGTCTCTCGCACTGAGGGCTAACACCAGCGTTAGCCGAAGCTAACGAGCCTTTAACCCATGGGCAACATTCCGTAGTAATGTTCAGGCAGCTGCCAATATCCTGCTCCGCGTTTAACTCTCCCCCAGCTCCAGACACGACTGCGGCACTTCGTCGGGGAAGCTTGACAGCCCCGACAAATGCTCCATTTGTATTCATGTACGGGTGACCGCTGGCCGTCCAGCGAGTGCTATTTAGGAGGATTCGATTTGGTTAATTCCAGACAAACACCGCCTCTTGTCAGTGGTCGAAGCGGTTCGATGGCGAGCTGACCACTAAACGAGTTCGAAGACCGAGGCGGAGGCACGCACGTCTCTGCCCTGTCATAAGAGGGTCGGTGTCCGCGTGTGTGGTGAGCTCTGCGATGCCTTCGGCATCCACACGTGCCCCCCCCCACCACACACACACACACACACACACACACACACACACACAGACACACACACACACAGAGACACACACACACACACACACACACACACACACACACACACACACACACACACACACACACACCAGCCACCTACCTGCTAGACATTGCAGTCAGAAATAGGCAGCAGATTTTTGGGGATGACAGAAAATAATTTACACGAGTCCCTTCAAGAAGGTAAATATGGGCGTTCCCATGACTGAGTTTGAACTCATCCAGCATGTAGGGAAGATTTAAAGTTTCATGTGATTTTTAATTTTTTTTTCTACCATTTTAGTGCCACTCATTACTAAAGGGGGGAAACATACAGTCAGTGCAACACATGGCAATACATAGAAAAGAAGGGTTGTCTAGTATTTTGGGGCTTTACATTCACCACGTGAATGACATCAAATCACCACATATAATCACCAAAAGTGAAGGTTTCAGTCTGCATACCACGAGATGTTAACATTCAGTAACACTATACTTAACAAGACCTCGGCCTAAGGCAACAGCTGGGTTGGGGCTGAGCTTTAACCCCCCACTCCCTGCTTTGCTCCCTCCGCTAAACACTTGTCATACCTGGGATTTGTTGTCAGGCTTGACATTCTCTTTGTAAAATACTCAACTACCAAGAAGCGATGTGCGTGAGTGATCCTCACTTGAGTTTTTTTTTCTTCTGCTGTTGTAAATAAATGCATACATGTACACATTAACCAATATAATGCTCATGAAAACACACGGTTAGTCAAAGTAAGACCTATGAGCAAATGCAGATCATTGTGTATTTTCTCTGCAGTATTTCGGTACAGATGCAGTCAGATGAGACCGTGCTGACGGTCAAAACGAGGACAGGTTTAGTGCGGCCCAGTGACTTGATTGTGTGAGATTTTGAGATTGTTTTTTTTCCCTTGAGTTTGATGAAATGTGTTGATCATCAATGTCCCTTTCTTCTGCAGAATGAAACCAGAGTGCTGCGGGTTAAGGTCATTGCAGGAATTGATCTGGCGAAGAAAGACATCATTGGAGCCAGGTGAGCGTCACAGGCAGCAACATTAAGTGCTGTTTTCATCAGCGCTGTCTTAGTAGTTACGCTGTTATGGCGCTCTCATGTCATCGGGAGACGTGTGGTGTGTCCTGGTCACCTGCTGTGGGCTCTGCTTGGGATCAGGTGCACCAGCCCTGCCTGAGACATTGCACTAGGCTTATATGTTGATAGTGTGCATTTTGGATGGCGTTTGGCACTTTTAAAGACTACATTTTATTTTAGTCAACAGTAATGATTCAGCATTCTGCACTTTGAATTGCAGGGTCTCCTGTAGTCTGTCCTTTCAACCTGGGAGCACACCGGGTTCCACAGTTTCACTACATTCCTTCTACTTACAAAGACCTTGAACTCTTAAGTGTTAAATCAATGATTACCTACCTGCCTCCTATTCTACTCATAACCGACTTCTATTGCAGATTTTCCAGATCGAGTGTCTGACTAATAATTATACATACCTCATACTTTCTCACACATGAGCAGGGACAAACGTTAAACTTAAACCTTTGAGGGCCTTTGAATTGTTACATTCATCAAGGGCCCTTTGTCTCGCGCTGTCTGACTTCCTCTCCCCTTCTGTGATGAAATAGAACCCACTGTTACTATAACTTCCATGTGACTTTGCATAATGTTGCATAAATATCAACTCAGGAACCAAGTAAAACAAATATTAAGCTAGTCAAAAATTATACATGGGGATGCACTTATTATTCTGTTTGCTTTTGGTGCTTTCCCCCCATGTATATTCTCGATAACACATTATCTGAAAATAATTCTTAGATACCTGAATAGGACTGTATAAAACGATGTACTGCTAACATGTACAGCTGTACTGCAGTAATGGCATTTTAAGGAATGCTCAGAACAGGCTTCTGAACTAGTGAACCCAGGTGCAGATGCAGACAAGTGGCTGGCAAGTTGTAGGTTAAATGATAATTTATTGAAGATGGTGATGGAATGGATGGTGCTATGGATGAGGATGGAAACCAGTGGAGCAGGGAGATGGTGGAGGTCTGAGCTGCAAAAGCAGGGAGAAGGAAAACAGTTATCCGATTCAAAATGGATTAAATCTGATGTAAATTTAAACACCGTTCCTACTGTTGTTTAAGGTAATGCATTGTACCTGAGCTAAGAAAGCACCTGGTATGTTCAGCACTGTGAGAGCTACTCACATGCCATGAGTGCATGTGTGAGCATCTTGATACCTTGCTGGCATGACAGCTCAGTCATGGTCAGGCGAAGACCGAACTGTAGCGTAGAAACACTGAATGCTGTCAATACAGGAGACAGCGCTGACTTTGCAGCCTGTCCCCTCGTGAGATGCTTTTATGTGGGGACTGACATTCTTGTTCTTTTCTTCTTTTTGCTCCAAAGCTGTTCCTGTTGCTGCCGTGTTCTCCATACAGCTGCTTTGTTCTATTGTGTTTCCGACCAAATGAAACACTCGGAGGTCTTTTATTTTGTTTTGTTTTATTGAGGTGTTGATAGAAACTCGAGGAACTCTCATGCAAGAAAACAACAAGTGGCCCGAGCCACTGTTAGAATCCAGCATCCCGTGATAGCTTTCATCTCCAAGCGCTGACCTGAAGTAGCCTGTCTGTCTGCCTCAGTAGGTTTTTTTTTTGTCAATAGAGGGAAGGAGACCAGAAGAAATCTCAGTGTAGCAGAGATACACAGTAGGACCATTGTTTTTGTTTAGTCACACAGCACATCACAGAACCACACAAACTCACAATTTGAGTCTGTGGGGCTCCTGAAGACGTTAATTGGCATTACAGCCGCTGCAGTTTTGCTTGGGGGATGTTTGCAGATTAATATTGTCCAATTCTTGTGCCCTTTTCCTCGCCGTCAGTTGGCTCCTTCGAATAAACATAAGGCTGTTTTCCAACTGGCAGGGAAATCTTATTTTTGCCTTATCCATACTGCAATTAGATTACTGCTTATATTAGGGTCTGGATGGCAAAAGAACAACCTAAAATTTCCCATGGAAATTTATTATGGTGATTCAGATCCAAATTGTTCATAGTTCTTAGTTTGAATGTGATTAAAATTTAATTTCCAACCCTGTGTGTTAACCTAGCCCCTGTGATCAAACTGTCATTTATGTAACGCACAACACTAATCATTTTACCAAGAGCATAAATGTAATTCTTTATGTAGCCTTACATCCACATTGGAGAAAGACAGTGATAGGAGTTTATCTCAGGGCACATGGGTCGAAGAAAAGGACAGAAAAATGAGGCATTATGGGTAAACTTTGACATCTCTGAAGTAGATGTTTGAAAAGTCGATTCATTGATTGGCAGCGTCTTGGATAATCAATTATGTCTGAAAAAAAACGCCAAAAATTTTAAAAGGTTATCAAATATGAAAATATTTAAAGGTGATATATGTAAGTTTTGTTTGCGATTGCTACTTAGCCAGCGTTAGCATGGACAGCCGTTTACTCACCAGTTTGGACGACATGTTACGAGGTCAGCATTTAACTTTGTAGAGGTCACACTTCCAAAGGGGGCATAGTAAAACTCCTTGTTTTATAAGCTATAAGTTTGAAGCTCTTGTTGATTAAACAGCCAATAGTGCTAATGTCGGTTATGTAGTGATAGCAAAAGGAACTACGTTGGCTTTTGTTAAGACAAGGCATTTTTCACCAAATAATAACTCCCCCCAAAATAATTCTTCTGACTCTACTAACTCTGAGTGCGATATTATATTACAGTTCGTATGAATTGGAATTTGGATATCCATAGCTGCTTTCAGACATGCACTGAAGTCCAGACATTTTCCTGAACTTTTCCGACATGGGTTGTATGCAAGAATGTTGCTCTTGACATTTTCCAAAACGAGAATGTCAGAGTGAGCAGAGAGTGAGTGGACGCGTTGATGACTGTAAACGAAAAACACTGCTTTACGCAGCAGAATTATCTGAGAAGAACTGCATGCTCTACCCAGATGCCACGGAATGTTCTGGAAATGTTCCTCCTCTCAAAAGTCACCTCCTTTCCTCCCTTCCACTATCCATTCAGAGCAGTCGCTCTAATCATGGTTATTTTTTTCTGTGTAAAGCTGGTAGAATACAAGCACATTACAGAATCAGGCGTTAAGTCCCTTCAGCTCCCAAGGTTTTTTTGTGGACACTTCTACTATACACACACACACACATATATATATATATATATATATATATATATATATATATATATATATATATATATATATATATTCTGATTCTGATTCCAACAAGTAAATCTCAAAATAATTCTGTTTTCCAGGTTTGGTGTAACTGTAAAATGTTTTATGTAGGAAATGTGCCTAGTTGCTCTGACATCACAGTGGACCAGACTAATGAGAAGTTTTTTTTCAAAGGGAGATTTAGAAATGTCGATAACCTAACACTTGACTGTACCTGGTGGAGATCAGCAGGGTAATTGGTCTGCCTGGTGAATAGTGCAGCTCCGCCTCTCTTAATCCACAACTAGATTTCTACTCTCTCAGCACCTTCGAATTAACCAGTTGGCTATTCTAAAACAGCACAGTCAGAAACACTCTGCTTACAATTTTTTCGCTGCTCACCTCAAAATGCTTTTCAGCTTCTATTTTTGGCACACTTGCTTTATGGCATTATCTCACAATACCCAAATGCAAAAGCTGTTTCTGTCTGCTGGGCTCAGATTTCAGGTCTAGACCCAAGTAGTGTATTAGAGTGTAGCCTAGCAACATGCGCTCTAGAACCTCTGTCCACAGTTTATATGATGATGGATTGAAAATGGGTACTGAAGTTGGGGACACAAGGCTGTATATATCTATATCTATATATACATAGATATATATATATTCTATTTTTTTTTTTAAAAAATGGAGATCCCTATATTTAATGCTTGTTAATGTCATTACTCTAGTTCAAATATTTTATTGCGATATATCACCTGATTACCTGTTTATTGTCACCAATTAGGGAAAATGTCATTATGGTTTTGGAACTGAAATGTATCTATCCTCCTATTAGTGTTTCCACCGAGGAAAATACCATCTGCATATTTTGATATGTTTTTGGGATTAAAATCATGTGTTGTTTTTCCCTCTGTTTTCTTTCTACAGTGATCCTTATGTCAAGCTTTCCCTTTATGTTGCGGATGAAAACAAAGAGCTTGCGTTAGTCCAAACAAAAACAATTAAAAAGGTAAGTCCTAAGGTTAATAATTGCTTTGATCTGAGCTGCGTATTCCTGTATCCTGGGCAGACCTTTGGCTCGCTGATTGAGACGTTATGAACTCCAACGTGTTTGCACCATTATCAGATTGCCCACTTCATCAACAGTAATCTCCTCCCGCACCTGGACCAAACACTTACTGTAATAGCCACTTATGCCGAGTTCACAGTACGCGATTTTAAGGGTGAGTTTCAACTCGCCGACAAATACTGGAGTTGCAGCAAATCAGGGGGAAAATGGGCGTGTAATCGGGGCTCGCAAATCGGCACTCGATCGCCATGCGTGATCTACCAACAACGCGATAAAAGTGACTCACCGAGGCCTCGGCGACATTTTTCAGATATCTAGCTGGCTAAACCAGCGGGGAACCAGCGAGGAACCCATCTCCTATAGCGTGAGCTGTGATGTGACAGGCAGTGAGTGCGTCTACCCGTAAACCCGGGGGAGGAACTGTAGCACAACAACACTCTTCACCCATATTCTCCGCCTTTTCCGTGTTTCTGAAAAAAATCATCACGCAGACCATATGCAGGGCTTTTTTCTGTCATGTTGTGCGTTTTCACTGCAACAGATAAGTGTAACCTCGAGCTGGTCAAGTTAATTCTCTCCGTCCACCAGACTAGTCTCTAGTCACCACTGCCACCACCTTTCCCTTTAAATCAAGGCTATGATATCATCTTGAGAGAGGTGAAACTACAGGATGACACCAGACGGCAGTGCTTCCTTTTCCTCCTCACGAGAGTCCAGAGGGAGACATTAGGAAAGTTTTTACCCCAGTGGCCGAGGTCTGTTCACAGCAGGGGGAGCTATTACTGCTAGTGTAAACTCTATTCAGATCATATCCTAATTTCAAAGCAGGCTGTGATTTTTAACTAAATGTCCATATTCATCCCAAATTTAGTTTAATACTTGGAGATATATGTTTAAAAATGAAGTCTGTTCACTGCCCAAGGCCAGGATCGCTGGAAATGTATAATTTGCTGGGCTTAGAAGACTTGGTCGACACTGTTCCTGCATCTGCGGCCATCATGAAGCCAGACTCTGCTAGCAGCTCCTTTATTTCTTTGTAAATTCCTCCTGTCCTGTTAGCTACCGATAACTACATGTCGCTGGCTGCCAACCCTCTGCTGCAGTCAGGCAGCTCAGGCCTCCATGCAGGCAGACATATGCTGCCAGTGGCCATGCTTGCCTTATAGGTTAAAAATAGCCGACAATGCACTGCTATGTGGAGCAGAAAAAGAAGCACCACCGCTCGCCTCTTCTGTGGGCGGTGTGTCTTTAAGTGGGCCACCTTTGATGGAATCCTTCTTGTTGAAGCTAAGAGTTTGGCTTGTGGCAAAATGGCATAAAATAACGGCAAATATGACAAAGGAGTGAAGAGCCAGCCCGAGATGCATACCGTTAACTAGATGTCACCCTGAGGATTTGCCAAAATGTTGATATTTGGCGTACTTTCCAGGATGATGTCATCATTCGTCCGAGGAGAATTTGTCAGATAGTCGTGTTGAATTGGCTTATTGTCAAGGGGCATCGGGTTCATCAAAACCCTGACGCCTCAGCAGTTTGTCTTTAACAGAGATGTGATTTTATCGCAGGCCATAAAATGTTGTAAAGTGTTTATTAATCAGAGTGACTTGTGAAATTAAGACTTCGCTGGCATTCTAGTGTTTACGTCATCTCAATCATTGGAGGAATTTTAACGAGAAGTGCCACATAGCTCTCAGTCCAGTAAAATATTCAACGTGTGAGGCAAAAGAAGCAAGTCTGTGCATTCACGTACTGATCCATCCAGAAAGTGGGTGAAAATCCTCATGGATATTAGGCTGTTAATCTTGGGCCTACTGCCAATCACTGGGGCATGTTAGCTACAAACGTCCTCTAACAACGTAAGAGGATCATTGACTCACAAGACTGAGCCCAATTTCTCACTTCTCCCCTCTCCTCTCACTCTGAGTTGGACAGGTTGCATACATCTTTTCTGTTTTCTGTGTACACCAATCATGATCTTCACTGTGCTTTAACACATCTTTTTAGGTATTTGTTTCTAACCAGTGTCCGTACTTTGCGTTTCAGACTCTCAATCCCAAATGGAACGAGGAATTCTACTTCAGAGTGAGTTCACGTTCGATAACTCTTTCTATATTTTAATAAATCTTCCCAAGTCTTTGCCATTGTCACTTCACTATGACAGCCTGTTATTATTGTCACATGTTTACTCTCGAGTGGTGGTGTCAGAGTTGTTAATCTTTGGTTGTAGTTTAACCGAGAGCCGAGTCCCATCTCCTCCACCACTGTAATCACAGACCATGTTAGACTCTACGAGCTTATGCTTTTTCCTCCACTAGTTTTCAATGTAATAATTACAGTTCAGTCCCATGTTAGAAATAACAAATTATTGTCCACCTTTTAGCAACAGTGACATTTTGTGATGCATCAGCTTTGTACGACACATTACCATTGGATGACTGCTGCTTCTCGCCTTCCCTGTTATTTTGTTGCCAACTCAGGTGTGTCCGCAGAATCACAGGCTACTCTTCGAGGTGTTTGACGAAAACAGATTGGTAAGGCTCACGCTCACATGACCTCTTTCCCATCACTCCCTCTGTTGCCAACTGTATATGGCACAGTAATTTTTTTCAACAATGTCATGTTTTGACACCTCATCTGAAGTTGATTTATTTAGTCACACCCACTGCAATCTGCATGCCTGTTTTATGTCATACGATATGTTTTTAACATTCCCTTTTGAGAATTGTGTTTTCTTAATAGCATCTCCTTCCCTTTCCTTTAATGACAGTTTGCTTTCCATTTGTTACTTTTGCCACCAAGATATTCCACCAAATTAAAACGTGATCATTGTAAAACTATATTGCCTTTATTTCATTCTAAGGCAATTTCCTAGAATACTTTGACTGTCATTTTACCACAGGGATCATTAACAACCTGAATGAATTGTATTGATTTTATTTGCTCCCCCCATGTCTTCGTTTTCAGCTGCATGCTTGGGCAAATAGCAAGCTAGAGAAATACATTGTGTGTAAAAGTGGACAGAGGCAGCTTATGACTTTGTTTGTCTGCTCTGCTTCAAGACTGTGGTCCACTACCAACTTGTACATTCCTCTTAAGTCAAGTTTCTCAGATATCCCTCACAAAAGAGATCCTTGCCTTGTAAAAATGTAAGCCTGTCGCAGGCTCCCAGTTGCCATAACAACTAGATTAAATGTCTGCACAATCGTCAAGTGTAGCAGTACTTAAGACATCAGGAGGAGGACTTGATAATCAATTCCCTCTCCGGAGAGGTGTGTGAGTGGTTGTTGACATAATGAAGACATTGTTCTTTGGAAGACGCAAAAGGCTTCTCCAAAAGGAATTTATGCCTTCCTTTTTTTTTAATGGCTTCTCAGCAACTCCGAGGGTCTGGAGTTTGGTGTTGGATTAAAAAAACAATCAGACATGACGTTGCCCAAAGTAGAATTGGTCCTCTCGGCTGGATGAGGCACAGACTGTCTGTTCCTCACAGCTTCAGGGCTACTGGTTTTGTGTATGGGGGGGTTGGGTCGATCTTTGTGGGAGTTTGAAAGTTTTCTTCACTTTTGATGATAATTAAATCAGGTGAAAATCTCAGTCTGTCTCTTTCATGTGCATGTTCTGCACACTCTCAGAATCAGAGCATATTGCACATTGGTGCGTATTGTGCATGTTCCACATGTTTCGGCAGAGGAGAGTCACTAGTTCTCAGCCCGCGAAGAAAAGGGCAGCTCCGATTTTTTTTTTGAGTACAGCGGGAGCTCTCCGTTGCAGCATGACACAAGTTCAGCCCTGGCAGCCTCAAGCCCTCGTCCTCTCCTTATATGTCTGGAGGTGCTTTTCTGTCTATCTCTAGGTGCATACCAAGGCAGCTCCTCCACCACTGGCCCGTGTTTCTCTGAAGGGGCTGTTTATCCTCCTGCATCCATTAATTTGTGGTTTATTTGTCAGATGAGATAAAAGTTTGACAAAGCTTGTGCTATAGCATGTATGAAAACTTGTGTTTTACCCGAATTAATGCACTAGATGCACTCAATATCACCTTATGCAAGTCTCTACAAAATATAGGAGGACTAAATATGAGACTGGAAGTCAAGATAGAATGTAAAGGTTCACAATACAGTGAAATGCTTTGTTCGTAGCAGGCATGTTATGTCATTTGGCAAGCTGGGCTTGCTGCCTTTGGACCACACGTTGGTATTTTGTTTCTTTTATACAGAACATTCTCCATAACATTTCATGCACCCATTTATTGACTGTACCTAACACTGTAGGCAGCATGTCCTCTCTAAGTGTAGCTGGCTGCCAAGCCACAGTTTCTTTCTGCACTCCTCTTCCTTTTGGCTGTTGCTATGTCTTCAGTCAACAGCACTTTTCTCCTTGATGCCCTCCTTTCCATCGTGCTTTTTTATTTCCCCCCAGTGTGGTACACTATCAGCGACTAGGCTGTCAGAATTGTTGCAGCTTGCTTCTTGATACAGGGTAAACTATCAAGTCAAAACAGTTGTAAAAGTTGGGACGAGGGAGCCACTTTTTTGGACACTATATCTCTGAAAGGCCAAATTTTCATGGGGGGTTTTTCTCCTCTGTGCATGGAGGCTGACAACTCCCCCAGTAGCTCATGGCCTCAGGGCAAAGTAGACTAAAACCCCCCATTTTCACATGCTCATACACTGGTGAATCACTTTGCCGTCTCTCGGGATAAAGCACTCCCTCATGATTGTACATTATGTAGTTGAAATGTCTCTGTCTGTTTTATCTCGGCCTGAATCCAAATAACATTACAAGTGCTTAAGAATCAGCATTTCGGCATTGTCGACTAGGATGACAGCTGAGCCGTATCTTGGGCGTTTTTTGGGATGCAAACAGAGTGGCCTGTAAAACCACCAGACAGTTAAGTGTTTGGCTGTGTATGGGAGGCGGTGGGTGTCTCTTCTTTTTGAAGTAGACTTGGATATCATTCCCCAGAGAGGGATGTGCTCTTTGCCTTATCAAAGCTTCAATCTGTCAGATAGTCCTCTCCCAACTCTCCCGCTGCCTTTTTTTCTTCTTTTCCTTCTGGTCCGTTTTTAGCAACAACTTCCTTATGCTTCTTCTTTTTTCTTTTTTTTTTTGCTGTTTCCAAGCTGCCAGAAGTAACGGGGCTCAATTTGTCCTTTGGATTTGGTTTTTTGTGAGACTATAGTGGTAATTAATGGTTCATTTAGAAATGTGACCAGTGTACCTTTTGAAAGCGGATACGTACTGTATGTCATATTACATGTGCTTGTATGAAACAGATGGATATGCTTCTTCTTTTTACCTCACCTCTCCTGTGGGCCATACATTAATAGGCCATGTATTAATAAAGAGATAGTTTTGAGAGTAGAGATCATATTCACCAGTAATGTTTATCATAAGCTACTTAAGTAGTCTTTAATGATGAAGACATTGGTGTTTTGAGGAAGGTAAATTGAGCCACATTAACTCAGGCAGCAGTTTTAGGCAAGAGATTATTGCAGATTAAAGTGGTGGTTAATGTCTAAATTAAGAGGTAAGTTATTGGGGCTAAAAATGAGGTGACTGCCTGCAACCAGGGGTGAGGACGTTGATCAGAGGTGAGGAGGTAGACAAGTGGGCGGGAGTTTGAAAGGGATCATGTGAAGAGAGGGAGGGATGGACAGGGGTAAGTAGGATGTGTGTGGGGGGCCAGTTGGCACTTGAGGGCAGCATGAGGTTGTAAGAGGAGGTGGTGGGGCCATTTTTTTTAGTCACGTGACTGACAGGCAACCCACTGTCACCTCGGAAACCAGGAGCGCCAGCCTCTCTTATCCAATCATTTCAGGAATGCTGGCCGTCACTCGACTCAGGCTATTTCTGCTGTCTGTCGCTAGTGCTTGGTAGTGCTAAGAGTCTGGCATAGAGGGATCCTTCTTCTTTTTTTGTCTCCCTCCCCACCTCACCCTTCCTCTCTTTAGCCCTCACTCTGCCACTCCTCTCAGTGCGTAGTTTAAAGTTGTCTGCTCTTTTGCAGTGGCTGTTTTAGTTTTTGTGACTTAATTCCTCCACACAGTTCATTGTGGGAAGGAAAGTTGTGGAAGAGACTCTGACAGGGTGGGAGGGGGGTGGGGGGAGGCGAGACAGAGTGGAAGAAAAAGGGGATCAGTCATCTAGCCAGCCAAAGGAGAGAAGTAGGCGACACTAAGAGTCAGAGACGGCAGCCAGAGGAGAGAGGAGGAACCAAAGATCCAGTCAGAGAGAAAGTGAGACGGACCGCGAGTTTTGGGACGCGAGGTGAAAATGGCACAACGTTTGCGTTTGTACTTTGGCTCAGGCCGCAGTAACACAGCCCCGGAAATACTGGAAGGCGACTGTGAGGAGCAGCAGGGAGACAATGACGTGGTCAGGGCGCCCAGCGCGCCGCCAGAATCTGGGCCCTCTCAGGAGCACGCTGCACGGCACGCACCACCGAGGGCTTTTGGTTTACACTCGGAGCCTTTGCTTAAACGCAGCTCTTCCATGTTTATACCTCAGCTTGCCGCCTACACTGACCCACGGCCTACTAAGAGCTCCTCTATGCAAATCTCCCTGCAGCGTTCAAATGGATCAAGTAATGGCGATTCCATTGGCCATGCTGACGATGTCCCGCCACCTTGTTATACTCCCCCAGGACCTGCACCTGCCTATACTGAACCACAGATCCGAACAGATGTTCCTCAACATCCTCCTCCTCCGTACTGCTGCCCAGATTCTTTAAACTCACGAACTTTTCTGACAGAGCCCAACCTGCCGAAACGCAGAGTCTTTAGTATTGGTTCAAATGGGCATACTGGACAACCTGGCATCAGTGTTGGTGGAATTTGTATCCGGAGAAACTCTCCCGATGGTTCTGATGTCCAGCATTTCAGAATCCTTCCGTATGGTGGTACTAGCTGGTCCGTCCAGCAGCAGAGCTTGGACCACGGCTCTGGCGTTAACGGTGGAGCACAGAGACTAGTGTTTCAGCTCCAGCAAAATCAGGACCAGGATCAGAGCCAGGACAGGCAGCAGGCTGCTGCATCACAGGAAGAATGCACTGATGTTGGCTTTGCCAGCTCAAGAGGTAGCCGTATGGTGCGTTACCCCAAAATTCGACTGGAGAGAAGCTCATCTTATCAGAGGCTGTTGCCGGAGAATCAACATCAGAAAGCTGGCGCAGATAGCCAAGTTATCGAGGAGACACAGACCGACATGGAGACACCGAGAATGGAAGCAAGAAACAGATCCAATGGTTGCACTTTCAAAATCAGTGGAGATACCCCTCGAAGGCAGCCTCATTTCAAGATATACTTCACCTCGGGTGGAGGTGGAGATCAGGATGTGAGCCTTGGCAATGATTTATCAAGGAATAATCCCAAGGTAAAGATGAAATGGAAGTTGTGCTCTTAAATGGGGGAAAAAATATTTGATCATGTTTCTCCACTGTTTGTGTAGGAATTATAAAAACACTACACCATTATAGTCTTTCCGTCTCAACGGTAAAACAATTTGAGAATGAACTGTAAATAAATACAACAAATAGTGAAGGGTCATATCACTCATGACATTTAGATGCATTTATGATAGTTTATAATGTATTGTGGCTGATGGAATCGAAAGAATTTGGGCTGTGGAAGTAACAAATGAAACCGGAGCAGAGTAAAATTTATGCTAAGAGTGTATTTTTAGGCATCTAATTTGCAATTTTAGCTTATGGTTGAATGGATCATTTGTTGCCTTCTGCTTCACAGAAATGTGACATATAAGTTTGGTAATACCCGTAACTGCAGCCAGTGGTCTTTGAGAGTTGACTGTTTCTATCTTTAGTCTGTTTTGAGCGTGGTTGTTGATTTTGAGAGTGGGCAGGCGGCATGTCGTCTTTGGCTCTCGGCTGGTATGGATCTGTGTCCTCCTCGCAGCTGCCCTGTGACTCATTAAGAACTAAGTTACCGTTACAGCCCAAACGATGACCACAAGCTGCTTCATTACTTAAAAGCCTGGAGCCTTTTTTTCCAGAAAAATTATTCTTTAGCAAAATAAAAACATGGAAGGGAGAGAGAGAGAGAGAAGGAGTATGACATGCAACAAAACACCCCCCCGCCCAAAATTGAACCGTTACACTTTATTGTAGTTACACTTTATGCGCGGGACCCGTTCAGTCGCCAGAGTGCTGCAAGCCTGAAGTCTTGTAATTATGCTCTCTATTCTATTCTTTGTTCAACCTTTGGAAGCAAAACATTACGGAAGGTTGCACTTTCATCATCACCCCCCAGGCTTCAAACTATTGTGCAAAGCCAGTGAATGGGCTACTTGCACAACCATTTCCGGGTTCTACTTAGTGCTGCTCAACTGTTTCCAGTCCACTCTATGCTAAGCATTGCTAATCTTGAACCCAGATGTTAGAAATGTCTTGTTGTTTTTGTCAGTCACAGAGTTGGAGACCTGAGGTACGATCAGACCTATGATGTAACTGAATTGCTGACATTGACTGTTCGCCACTAATGGATCTACAATCTTAACGTACTTAAGTCAGTTTTTTTTGACAGCACTTTTTGACCTGAATGCGTTATACACACCTCCTTTCCTTTATTTGAAAGCACGTGGTGCGGTGTTATCCCAGGGCACTCTGTTTCTCATGCAACAAGGAAACCCTCATTTAGACCATAATGACGGGTCTTCCCCGACTGGTGGGCTGGAGTGTGACTGCCCCCTTTTTAAAGCCCTGCATGGGATACTCCATGTGTGAGCCAGCTAGACTAGCTGCCGACAGCAATTCCACCGTTGTTACAGCCCGGCCTCAATGCCCTCCAGTTGCAATTCAGAAATAGCTCTTGAACGGCCCTGGGCCTGTTATATTTACCTGAGGCAGGATTGGGGATGGATGGGGATACTCTCGTTTTTACTCTGGTCCAGTAGCATGTGAGAGGGATTCCAATCTTCTGTTGTGAAGGGCTTTTCTCTGTCCGCTCTGATCTGAGTTGCGCACCGGTATAATTCAGTTGTGTCAGCTATAGAGACTCTTGAGTAGGTGAGACAACCTGTTCACACCTCATTGACAGCCTGGACTTGTTCCAGGTTCCTCTATATCATTAACTCCCAGTCTGCTGGCATTTCTTTATGTAGTTTCATAGCAGTTCGTCACAGCAGCGGTTATCATGGACGGTTCTTATCACTTTATCTGCTTTCCTAAAGTGGCAAAAACAATTGGGAAGAAAAGAAAACACATTTTTTTTCTCACTTTCATCTTGTGGTGCTCAGACATGCCTACAGATGTGGTTTTAGTTGTCCAAGTCCAATGCAGGTGAAAGGAGTGAAGCTGTGGTGTCACACCAAAAAAATTGGCAAAATAATTACTTTTAATAAACATTGTGCTTGATAACTTTTGGTAATGTGGATTATTTGTGATAAACAGCGACAAAATCTTGCAGTTGAACTAAAAAATTCCATATTTCATAGCCGAAGGGCTACAAATTAAATTGCACTCCAATTACACTGTGATAATGTTGTCGCAGAAAATTACTGAGTGATGAGTAAATAACGAAATCTGAGCTAGAAGAATGTGAGTATGAAGAGTTTTGTGATTTGAATGAACTATAAATGTATTAAGTATAAAACTTTATATTTTTTTAGATTGTAATTTCCAACGAGGCTTCTAGCTCTTCTTCTTGTGCTCCTTATCTTGGTCGTCAGTTAGGGGACAACCCCCCCCCCCTCTTTGAGTGTAACCTGGCCTTGGGAGGCAGCTGCAGGCTCAACTGTGACCCTCTGATGACTCTGCAATTATATCCCTCTGCATAAACATACTCACAGCTTAAAATTCTTGTTATGGTTAAGGACAGAAAACAACAGCCTTGTGTCATAGGATTACACGTGTCCCATAGGAAACTGCTTTTGCTTCTGCCAATTCATATGTTGCAAGCTACGGGGTCATTACTTTTTATATTGCTCAAGATTAAATGCTCATCGTGAGTGCTGAGAAACAGTTAGCCGATTAGCTAGATCAACACAAGTGAAATGGTGTCTCAACTATACTGCCATGCATGATGTGGTTCAAGCTTTTGTGGTTACTCTTTCCTAATTCGGATAAATAATATGTTTCACTGTTGAAATTTAAATTCTTTGGATTCATGCAAGCACTAGATGAATTGGGTCATGAAAGCAAATACTGCAGTAAGTAATTTACACAGTAGTGGCTCTGGCTTTTTCAAGAAGGATTGATGTTGATGTATGTGTCAGAGAGAACACACACGCATTCACAACTGTCTATATACATGCCTGTGCATTAATAACTGTGTTTTTATGTGACTCATTGCAACCTTTCACCATTAAGTTTCAGGTGTGTTAACAGTGGTGGGAGCCCAGTCCACTTACTGCCACACACTCTGCTTTTACTTTTTCCTTCTGACCATCAGAGTAAACCAGTGTTACTTCTGTACACCGTAACCTCAGATCAGAGTGAAATACTGTGCTCAGAAAACATAGTTGCAGGAAACTACGATTTGTAAAGGCTCATGATTGTCCTACTTTTTTTTTTTTTACGTTCATACATTGCAAAACTACATTTCTTCAGGTTTTCAAAAATTATTCAAGACTAAATCATAGGGCTGCAGTTAATCCAAGGATAGTGTCTTGGTTGACTGAAATAGTACCAACCAATCGATTGTTTTTGGGAAAAATCTCTAGTTTAACTAAATCAGTCAAACTGCAATAAGAATGCTGCAATGGTAGCTTTATTATGCCAAATGAGTTATAAATAAACTAGAGCTCAACAGATAGGTGTTTTTGGGGGATGATGCCGATACTGATATTAGAAAGTCAAAAATGTCAGATACCGATATATTGGCCTATATATAACCTAAGATGTCGTCATGACAAGGAAATGTAACTGAGGCTTGATATTTTACAGTTCAACCATAAACATTATTATAAATAACTATAAATAAAAAGAAAACACAAATACAACAAAACTTATAGATCTTGTAATCTAATATAGAACATGTAAAATGTCAATATACAGTAAATTCACATTTTTTTTCTGCATTGGTTATTCTGTAAAATAAAAAATGTTCATACCAGCAAACAGAAACGCAGATACTGATATGTCTGTGAATTGCTCATTTTGGATTCACTAGGGTTTGTGCTCAATTTCAAATTAATCCCGTAAATTCATGCAGAATTTTTATCACTGCAGCGCTGAAGCATCTTAAACAGATCCCATTATATTGGAAATGTCCTCTGTTGTACATCAAGGCATGAAAAATAATGAACACTGTGCAGCCCAACACACTACAGGGTTACTCTTTTATTAAGAGAGCAAGTCTACAATTGACAACAGATGGTAAGGTTGTTTTTTATTTTTTAATGCTTGACCCCTTGGCAGCACATTAAATCTCCCATAACCCACAGGTGGATCACACTGGGAAAACACTATCTCTTGATGTATGATCCAGCCTCTCTTGTCAAACCAGTGTCTACAAAAAGGACATTATTGTTATTAGTTAATGCCCGTTGTCTAAATAAGTTGTGTCCCACACACAGGCTTCTACCAAGAATGGGCTTTTCCATCTCGGACAGGTAATCACCGCTCCTCCCCAGGGGCTTCTGCTGTGCAGCTCAGTTATCCGTCTAATCTCCCCCTTTTCCCCTCAGTCTGCATCAATTATGGCAAAAAGATGGATAAATCTACAGGTTTCCTAAATTGAAACCTTCCCTGATTTCTTCCCTGTTGTCACATTCACCCTTCTCTCCCTCTGTCATGGCTGACTTGGCTTCTATCTGGTTGTAATGGATGTTATTTTTCCTTTTCTGGCTTCACGGGTTCTCCTCCTATATTTATACAATAAGCGTGTCCATAGATCAGACCCTGGACTGAGTTGTGTGCCTGGACACCTGTGGAAATTTGTGCTCATTGTTAGAGAAGATAAAAGCCTTTTTCACCTGATAAACTATAATATGCAAGCAAATATTATGTGATATATTTTCACGAAGATGTAGTTGAAATTGCTAAAAATTGCTGAAACAGGATTCCACTTTCCTGGTTTGCAACCATCCAATATTTTCAGATCTCCACAAGTGTTCATCAATAAAACCAGAGGTTATTCCTAAGTGTGGGAAATGAAAATCAGTGTCTCTCTCACTCCTTCTGTGATAAATAAACACAAAATGCTTCTGGTCCTTCTGGTGCATAAGTTCATTCACCTCAACATTGTGGGTTTTTTCCCCTCTTTTTTTCCCCTGCTGGAAATGTTGGTATTTCCCAGACAGACTCTAAAGGCTGTTATTTCTAAAATTAAGCTGCTCAAGGTGACCCTCTCTTTTTCTTTCCTAGACCAGAGATGATTTCCTGGGTCAGGTGGATGTTCCACTCAGTCATCTGCCGGTAAGTTTATTTGCATCTCTGTGTGGGTGTGGCCAGACTGACTATTATAACACTGTTTTGAACACTCAGCTGTTTCTTATCTTGAATTTTGCCCTGCCTGTGTAACCTCTGTGAAGGTCAGGCAAAGAGTGTGTTTGTGCGTAGCTGTCTCGAGTGTGAGAAAGTGCTAGACACACAAGCAGTGGTTTGTTGTGATCAAACAGCACACTCCTCCTTTGGAAGTGGACGGCGGGCTGTCTGGAATATAAACAGTGGTGGCTGTCCTGTGGCCATGCCACCGTCAGAACTGATGGAAAAAGCTACACTTGTCAAATTCACACACTGGCATGCGCTCGCTTGGAGAACTGGACTGCTGGGACAATAGCTCAAGAAAACAGTCACACGCAGAGCCAGTGTGTGTTGCTCGGGAGTTTACGTTTGATGTGTGCGAACAGGACCTGGAACTAAAACAAACAGACCTACAGCTCATTCTGACACAGCACATCCTCTACTCGGTTGCTGTCGGGCTGGTTTGTGGTTCTCTGAAATTTCTGTCCCAAGTCTTAAAACCATTGAAAGCATATCTGTAAAAAGGTGTCAGGGTTAATTATTAATGTCCTTTTTGGCTCCCGTAGGGCCAGGGAATTATTTGCAGATAGAAGCAATAGAGTCACGCTGAAGTGAAGTCGTTGTACAGGATAGAGAATATTTGATCCTGATGCGGCTAACGCTGCCTAATGCTGAACATATTGATTGAGCCATTACACTAATTGGCCGAGTAGGGCAAAGTGTAGATGCTGCGATTTGCATTCTAAGGTTTGTTTTGACTTGCTTAATTAGTTTTTTTTAATTTTTAGTTTTTTTGCTATAACCTCGCAAGGGAGCTGGGTTTCTTGAAAGTGAGATTCTGCGTAACAAACCATCTGGTGCATCAGGTTAGCATGACTTCATGTTGTAGGAATTGCAGTTGTACTCACAGTTACTGGAAACAACTTTAGTCATCACCTATTTTTCTATACTGGCTTTTCCTAGAAACTCTGCTTTCAGTTTTCATGAATCAGGACGGCCATGCAGACTCATCCAGAAGTAAAACCGGATTGCTTGTGGAAGTTTGAGCTCCTTCAGGTGTTTTCCAAATACAGTGCGATGCACCATACAACATGAGGTCTTGCCCAAACTCACGTTCGCGTTTGAGTTCAGGCTTCTACGAGCTGAATCAATTCCACATGTTTAAGATGGGATGATTAGGGGAGTTATCTAGTCCACACGAGAGATGAAATTCATTTGTCACAGTTGCTCAAAAGTAGACATTTTCATTTATTTTGTATTTCTTTATTACAAAACTTGCACTGAAGATTGTACATTTGATAGGGAAACTAACCCTCTGATTTAGTTGCATTACAAAGCAGTCAGGGGTGAGTGGCCGCTGACACAGGCAGCGGGAGACGGCTGTGACTGGCAGCAGACCTCGCTGCTGTTCAATATGTAATAGGAGAAGCTCAGCATTGCATAATGACCGTGCGATGGCTGTGCAGCTGCGCTCTAGACCCATGACTCTGATATTGTGATACAGCCTAACATGTGGTTTTGCTCAAGTGCTCAATTGACTGCTGTCAACAAATGCCTCCTTTTAAATCGCAGACAGAGGACCCGGCGATGGAGCGTCCCTACACGTTTAAAGACTTCCTCTTGCGGCCCAGAAGGTCAGTTTCTACAAGGTGTGACCAACAGGATGTGACAGGTAATCAGGGGAAATAAATGCCAGTAGTTAGACTTCTTAGTCTGAATTGGATCTTCTTTGCCCCCATTACCAAGTAAAGTAGACGGACGGATTATTAATCTCACAGCGATTTAACTCGCCACGCCATCCAGACTGGTGTCGTATTTCCAGGAAGCACTAAGTTCACGTGGAGGTTAGTTGAACACTGAAAGGTGAAAAACCATCTGGTTCTAGTAGGCAGTTTGGAAACTCTGGGCTCTGAGGGTGCAGGCCACCTGGTTTTAATATGTGTTGATTTCAAGACGCTCCGTTCTTACCGATGTCAATCTTACAGTCACAAGTCCAGGGTGAAGGGTTACCTGCGTCTGAAGATGGCCTATCTGCCCAAACAAGGAGGTCACGAGGAGGAGGCCGGAGAAATGAGGGAGGAGGCTGAGGTAAGGTGTTGGCCACTGTTCTACTGCTGACTCTGCCTTACCCAAGGGGTATTTTTTTTAACTTATTCATAATAACCTGAAACCAAACCAGATTCCAATTCCATTGTTCCCTTCCACACACAAAGGAAACACAGTTTAAATGAGCTCAAAGATGAAACTAAATGTCATACGTTGACAGAAATATGTGCGAGTGTTTTTTTGCTTAAGAGTGAGGAGAGAAAGGACAATTCTTCTTTTTGTTCTCTTTTCTGAAGAATTCTGGCAGCGAGATGCAGCCAGAATTGTGGTGAAAGTCTTTTCCAGGGTCTGGAAAAACCATTTACTATACGGCCTGTTATTTCGAGAAATAGGAGCTTCTCCTCTTTTGTGTCCTTGCATGTGTATGTGGGTTTCAAGTGTGGAATTCATATGGGTTGTGAAGGACAGAGTGAGTGAGAAAGAGAGGGAGAGCATGGAACTGGTGAGAGGTTTCATTGAGAAGGTGACATTTAGCAAGCAGAGTATGAAAACTTACATTCCACTGTGAAAAATTCTATTTACCTCTTCACAAGTGACATAACACTACACTTTTCTCATGGTTGACCTCCTCTGTCTGCCTATCCTTTAAAGAGAGTTAATCATAAACACTTGCACGGATCCTCTAGCACTTAGATCCTGTGGTCAGGGAAAGATCCCATCCTTCTAGCAGCTTGTCAGACAAAAATAAACACCAGTAAATGTTAAAGAAAACTTTTCAAACCACAACACAGCACTCGGAGAGAAAAAAAAAATATCCAGCCACAAGTAAATCCGACAAGTTAAATGTATTTCCATGCTTGAATCCCTACTTAAACCAGACCTATTTACTGATGCTTGTATTTCAAACCAGCTCACTGGAATATCTGTGACAAAAAAATTCAAACGTTCTCTTTCAGGGATGGGACGAGTCTGCGGACTCAGGCTCCCAGCGACCACAGCAGCTGCTGCCCCCATTGCCCCCAGGCTGGGAAGAGAAGGTGGACAACCTGGGACGCACATACTTTGTCAACCATAACAACCGCTATACACAGTGGAAACGGCCATCCACCATGTACGCAATAATGTCCCTCTTCTACGTCCCTTTTACGTTTTAGACTTGAGAGAGATATGAGAGCATCATCACATTTGCAGGAAATTGAATAAGCAGAATTTCTCAATTTATACCTTTTAAGAAATAATGCAGATCAAAGACAACTATATCTTGATAGTCACATTTGCCATAGATATGTCATTGGCTCCTGAGTCAGAATGAGCAGGTACAAATTACAGTTCGATGGGAATCAGGCTTATTATTTCAGAAAGACTAGGGAACCACAGACATCCAAACTTAATAATCACTAGGTGCTGGACAGAAGCGACGAAAGCAAGAAGACAAGAATTGTCCACACACCAGTTGAAGCTCCCACAAACTTTTTAATTACTTCCCATGTTACGTTGAGGTGCATAAATGAATACATTTGTTGGAGCATTAGCTGGTGTGCGGACATTTCTTGACTTCCATCAGTCTGACAGCAACTGAATCAAATGTTTTTTTTATAATAATTTTTTTTTGACTTACTACTTCATTAGCTATCCATTGCGTTTTTAGTTTTCGTTTACACAGCAGTAATACTTTTGCTCATTCATATTTCTAGCAGTAAATGTGTGACCTAATAACTCAATTCTTTGTTTGTCATCACTACTTCTCTCTTAGGGATGTGATTTCAGAGACCGAGAACGACAATCAGCAGCGGCAGATCCATCAGGAAGCACACCGCGTTTTCCGATCAAGACGCCACATCAGTGAAGACCTAGAGAATGAACAGATGGAGCCAATGGACTTGGACAACGTGAGTGAGGAGAATATACATGCATAATGAGAGTATACACACACACAGACACACACGCGCTGTTATTGTATCATGGTTGAGTCAAACATAGAACCAAGCGTCTCCTTGTTGCTCATGTAGGCATGGGAGCTCATCACAGAAGAAGATCCTAGCGACAGCTCGCCCCCGTCGCTGCCGGGCACCTCCTCCTCGTCCATCTCGACAGCGCAGCAACCACCAACACCTGTCACCCAGGAGTTTTCAGAAGATCTGAATCTGAGGCTGTCGCTCACTGCCGAGACCAACGGCGAAGTGCCGGGGCCAAGCTCGGCTGTTCTGGTGAGACTTTAAACACTAGTTTTCTGTAGTGAAAAACGCAAACCAATCCACATCTAAATGTTTTGGTGGTATAAGTTTTTTCTACTCTCTACCTGCTTACTTTTTTCTTTTCTTCAAACAGAGCCAGCTGTCAAACAGACTCCGCTCCTCTAGTATGACAGATGGCGTCAGTGAACAGGCCCAGGCTCCTCCTCTTACGGTACATATTTCTGAACCGCCACATGTCTTTCCATCCTGCCCTGGAGAAATGTTTTTCTCTGGCATCCTCACTTTCATTGTGATGTTACTTCTAGCGTAGTGAACATCCTTTTCTTTGTTCTGTGATTGCCCCGGCAGCTATGTGTTGGTGTGTCATTAACCTCATCTGTTGGTGTTGGTGTACCACACATTAAACTCACCGCCTCTGATCCTCCTCTTAAAATTTCCAGTCGTCTTTGCAAGGCAGGTGCTGCTTACTCTTGACCTTTCCTTCCCGCTTCCGTTGCTTGTTCGATTTTAATTGTTCATCCCTTTCTTCCTGCCTCCTTAGGAATACCACACCTCTTCCTCCCCCTCCTCCCCCACTCTTGCTTTCTGCCCGTGGTGATTCACTCGCTGCTGTGTTTTATGTGCTGTTAGAAACACTGGCTCTAATCCCGTGTGCCAACAGCCTGTCCATTTCAGAAGAAACCAGTGGCAGGGAAGTAAGATTAAGAACAGTACCACATCAGTTTGGATGTTATCCAGAGAGGCCTTGAGTCAGTCTGAATCTCATCATTGGGGATTCAGCTCAGCAAACTTGTCACAAGATCTGAATCAGATGTTTGTCACACAGCTGAGTCACAGCGCCGAGCTCTGCATAGTGAAAGCCAAGGAAAAATACAGGTGCTAATGTCAGCGGAAACTACACTCTGCATGTGTTTGCTTCCTGTCCAGGGTTTCATATTTTCCCCTGGATGTAGTGAGCGATTGAGTATTTAAGGTATTGTTGGTTATATAAAGATTGAAAGACCACTTTATTCAGGAAAGCAGCAATTTCTTTACAGATATTAAATGAATATGTAGTTGGACGGAGGCTCCTTGTACTGGCCAATGTATGTGTGGCTTGCCTCCTGTATATCAGGCCTTATTTTAAACTGGCTTATATTAAAGACAGGATTTTATTTCTCCTTAAACCCTCCTTCCCAGTGAATGCAAACTCAAAACATCCTCTGTCTGTCATCGTATTAATAACTGAAGTATTTGGTCATTTGGTGTGTTTTTTTTCACCAAAGTTTGAGTCTGAAATTCAATCTCTTTTTGTGAACTTTCTGTGAACTCCAGCTTAGTAATTCACTTTCACGGCCCTAATATTTTCAGGACGTGCTTTTCTACTTCGGTTGTGTGTTAGCTTGGGATTAAACTCTGTTCAGGGAAAAGATTCTGTGTCTTCCCTCCAACAGGGAAATGCAAGCCTGAAAACTTCTGCAGATCACACTGTCTTGAATTTCTTTGGTTTTAAATTGATTTACTTTCCACTGCACCATCTAAACTTCCCTGGCAGCACAGTGGTAAAAGCTTTCTTAACCTACCTTTTGTGTAATCGAGTCTTCCACACGACAACAGTGGTTTCTTGCACAATACATTGTTCTTTCTGCTGCCTGTCCACATCACAGCTCATATGCTTCAGTGGGTGTCCTCTCTTTTTCCTTTTTAAAAAAAATATTCACAACCACTTTCCCACCAAGGTCCATAATCAGAAGAATCTCCCAAGCTCTGTCAACCCTCGCCTCCTTTGAGAATTAATTCCCCCCCTTTGTCCATTCAGTGCTTCCTCACTCAACCCTCACCACTGCCCGAACACTCTTGCCCCAAGATGACCCCCCCTGGCAATGAAAACATAACATACTGTGAACTAAAGACCATCTTCCCCTGTTGTCTACCACCAGCAGAGTTCCCAGACCAGAAGAACAAGAGCTCAAACAGTCTCAGGTGGTGAGGAGCCTATGGTAATATCTCAGTTCATATACAGTAAAAACTCTTTACGTCGTACACCCCTTGGTTCACAAACACCTAGTAAGATGGCCTGTATCTGTCCCCTCTCACTAAATGAGGGTAGAAAGCCTCACAACGACTTTCAGACATTTATATCCTACTGCGTGTTCTAGTTTTTGCCCAGTAGTTATCAAGCTTTGTTTAAACGGATCACTATCCAAGAAGACGGCATACAAAATGCCGCATTTTCGTGAAACACGATGCATGAAAAATAAAACAGTAAATGTTGCCTATGAAATCCACAATGCTAGTTTGTCTAAACATTCATAAAAATGCACATCGTCGCCGGCAGGTGATTGATTTGTTCTTCAAAACAAACTGACTATGAAGCCAAATGATTTCTTCTCTAGTTATCATAATAATAGTGATGTCATGAAATTCTGAAGTGCTTGGATGCACTTGTACGTTTGCGTGTGCGTGTATGCATCTGTGTTATCTTTTAATCTGGCAACCCGGTAGTCAATTAAATATTAAGTAATTCCTCTGGTCCGCTATTGATTGCAAGCCTTAAAACAGCATAAAATGTGTCCAATGTTCAATGGTGTCATTTCTGTGCAGCCACATCTTAAATATTACCACAGTAAATGTTGTAAACGTTGAGTTGGCTGTTTTTCAGTAAGCTTTATGCTACAAACGGTTAGTAGTTCATTGGAGTAGTAATAATCCATTACTTTTCCCCATGATGCTTATTTTCTGTACCAGTGTTTTGTGTTTCATTGTGTTTTGTGTGTTCACCTATTTCCCCCATTGTTTGTAAAGCCTCCTTTGTTACTTCCTCTTCCTAAACTGTTTCTGTCATTGTGCAGCTGAAATGGGGGAAAAGATTTTGAGGAAAAAGAAATATGTTGAATAACATTGGCTCTGCACTCGATTTGACTGAAAACAGACCTTGATTTGTGGCCTGACTCTCTTTCCATGCAGAATTGTTCCCTCCACGTGTTCATGAGCGTATTTGCCTGTACTGATGAGTTGTCTTTGCTTTGCTCTCTCTCTACACTTGGCCAGTCTCCCTCGGCGACTGCTTACACCTTGACCACCCCTGGCCTGCCCCCTGGATGGGAGGAGAGGAAGGACGCCAAGGGAAGAACTTATTACGTCAACCATAACAGCCGCACCACAACCTGGACTAGGCCAATTGTGCAGGTACAGCAGGTCTGGAGGCTGGCAGTCTCTCTATGCATGGGACTGGACCTCACCGTGGCCCCTGTCATGGCCTCTGCCTGTGTACTGCACCTGTTCCTCCTCTATCCCCTCTGTGTTTCTCCTGTGTGTAGCCGTAAAGTATGATGGAAGGAGGGACAACTTTGCATAAGTCTCTTATTCTGTCTGTCCAGTTTCCTATTCTGTCCAACTTTATCATACATTTTCCTTCTCGTCTAGCATTTAGTTTGACACGTTGGATGAAGCACAGCGTACTGCATTGGTCACGTCCTTCCAAACCCTGGCATGGAACTGCAACCACCACTTTTTTCCCCTCACTTTTCCCACATTTCTACCCTGTTTTTTCACTCGTCTCCCCCCTGTCGTTCTGTCTGCAAGTGAGGCAGCTCCACGTAGTCTGAGTTTGGGGAGAGACTACTACATGGGACTGGGTGTGGTGGTTAATGCTCATGTCTCTCTTTGAAATCCACCCTTTCATTTCTGCTTTTATCAGAACACTGTCGGTTATATTATACCTGTTCATCTGTCTATCATCAAGCAGTCTTCTCATTCTCTGGTTCTCATCTAACTTTCATCATTACTCAGAAGGAGAGGACACTGACAAGTGATTTAGTAAACAGTTTGTAGCCGTAGCCCATTGTGTTGCCTTTCCCTGCACCCGTATTCTAGTTGGATGCATAATTTAACGATTATTTATATTTCAAGTGACATAAATGATTGCTTTTCTGCGCCTAAATGACCCACGTTTTGACGTTTTAGGATCTCATTTCCCTTGCATCCAGACCTCTCCGTTGCAGACAAGAACCCTTGACAGCATGACTTATAATATGTATTGTTCCAAACCCCCTTTAACTTCAAAAGTGCTACTCTCACCGACAGCTGACTGAAGACGGAGCCAGCACGTCAGCAGCAGCAGCAGCAGCAGCAGCATCATCAGCAGCAGCAGCAGCAGCATCGACATCAGCATCAGGAGGAGCCTTGTCCCTGGCACCCCCACCCACCCCCTCCTCCTCTTCTAGTGCCTCCAACAACCACCTCCATGAGCCCCAAGTCCGACGACCTCGTAGCCTCAGCTCCCCTACCGTCACCCTTTCCACCCCCTTAGAGGTGAGAATGAGCCCTCTGCATGGTCCCACTCCTCCATATACCCACATCTTTTTTTCCTCTTTTAATATGACACTTTTCATCTTTGGTGGTGTCTCCTTCTTTCAGGTTAACTCCATTGTTGCCTATCCCATGGAAATGTTAACTCACCATTAAAGTGGTCTTTTCTCTTCATCTCTTTTTTCCCCCATCTCTCAATTGGTGCCAATTTTCTTTCTTCATGCTTGTCTGTCTTTCATCTTCAACATATTTGAACTGGAATTACCCAACTTGGGATAAATAAAGTATCTATCTATCTATCTTTCTATCTATCTAAATGAGCTGGTGACTGAGCACCAAAGCAACTCTCCATTAAACTACCATTTGATTTGTGTGTTCCATGATGGATTTGTTGTTGCACCCTTGGCACAGTCAAAGAGTTTCATTCTGCAGTGTGGTGTGTTTTTGAAACAATAACACTAAAAGGCTGAAGCTGGTGTGGTAAATCCAAGATGGTTCAGTTTACCGCTAGTTTTATAATTTAAATTGATCACAGGTCCCAAATGATTGTGTAATTTGCTTAAGCAAACCCGAGGACATCCAAAGTCATACCGACCCTGGAAACGAAATCTCAAAATCAAATCCAGAGGCCATTTTAACAACACAAAGGCAGCCTCAAAAAAATCTATTGTTCCTGTAGATCTTGTGGTTATTTCATCCTTTATAAATACCTTAAAGGAAGAATTGCCGCAGCTGTTAAACACTGAAAAGCTTCTTGCCACTACAAATCTGAAGGAAAGTATTTTTTGAAACAGGCAACAGTGGAGTGTACAAGCTGCTGCTTGTACACTCTTGGTGTTGGGACAGTGTAGAGAGGATAATTTGAATTATGACTTTGTTTGGAGAAAAACAATTGTACGTTGTTAAATTACGGCTGAATTGTTTCAATGACTGATTGTCAGTGATCAGTAATGACTCAGTCATTTTTTAATCTCTCTCCAGTATGTTGGCATTTTTCGTGCCCTGGTTACAAATTGGCCACATTATCATGAAGCCAGTCTCTTACTCATTGATTCATGGGGTTTAATAATCAAACTGGGCAGTAAAGTGAAACTAAAGGTAGTATGTTGAAATGTCAACATTTTTCACAACATTTTTCTGGATTGGATTCTGTTGCATCTATCAGATGTCTTGCTCTCATCATGTCTGTGTTTTTGTGTATGCGGTATGTATTGTGAACGTTCGTGTCATTATCTTAAAGTTTTGCATGTGCCTTTTATTGCAGCTGATGGAGTCACAGTTTAGAAAATGTGTGAAACTTTTACAAAAAATCAATGTTTAACTTTTAATAATGCAGTGTAGCTATATATACACCACAGAAACCCAACTAATTAGGATCAACACATTGTATTTTTGTGGATGATCTCTTCTCGAACTTAAACTGCATTTAAGGGCTTCAGTCAGTTAAGACGATCCTTTGCTACTAGCAAGGGAGCAGACCTGAAGGCTGTTTAATTAAGGTTTGTGTGTGTGTGAGTGTGTGTTTATGTTAACAAGGCATTGTGGAAGTAAAAGGAAATGAAACGCTCAAAGCAGACTGTTGTAATTACCACTTACAGAGGAGCCGGAAGGTATGTAGATTAATTAAGGCAGGTTTTTCTCTTGTTAAAAATCAGATCAGTCGGAGATAATTACTTCCAAAAGAACAATGTGATGTGGAAAGACTCATTATACTGTTTAATGTTGCTTTACTAGATTTTAAGATGTCAGAAATATAAGGAATTCCTGTAGGTGTAGGTGTTTTGTTTTCCAACTAGTGTAATCATGCTGTTACTTATTTTTCATTTAGCCTTGACCAAGTTGTCTATTACCAGAACAAGTATATAAAGAGTTCTGATGTTCGCTTCACTTTTTTGACTTGGGCATCATTTGGGGGATGATGGCAGAGTGAAAATCTAAAAAACAAGCAGTAATTTTAACCATTAACCTCAGAAGCAATATGCAGAGATTTGGTAAAAGCTGCCATCTGCAAAGCATTGATGCACCTTTCTCTTGACATCTTGACTGACAGGCTGGTTCAGAGTGCACTTCGCAGTACGGGTGTTGATTAGCTCCCTGCACGTTTTAGATGACGAGCTATCCCCAGCGTTCTCAGTTATGATGATATATTGTGGTGACGATGGTGATGTTTTTTCTAAGATTATCAAGGCAACTTTTGGAAGGTTTTTCTGCCCTCGTTTTTGTCTGCATTGATGCTTTTGTTTCCTGCTGTCACTCATTTATAATCCTCTCTCTATAGTCGAAATGGGACTGAAATCATTATACGTTTCATTCATGTTCTTCTAGGGAGCCAACAATATCCAGGTACGGAGGGCTGTGAAGGACACACTCTCCAATCCCCAGTCTCCCCAACCGTCTCCCTACAGTTCCCCCAAGTCACAGCACAAGGGACAGCAGAGTTTCCTGCCCCCGGGCTGGGAGATGAGGATAGCCCCCAACGGACGGCCCTTCTTCATCGACCACAACAGCAGAGCAACCACATGGGTGAGCTTTCACACTGTCATAACAGGTTGGGTGATGTTACCTTAGGAAAGGAGATTTTTTGGTGAATATGCATGAAGAAAAGTGCTTTGACTTTCTAACAATTTCTTAGTTATTTCAAGGGGAATAACTTATAACTAATAACAGTTTTTGACCATTTTCAGTTGCTGGCATAACCTCAACAAAAGTTTTTTTCAGCATAGGAAGATTTATAAAGCTTCCAATAACAAATGAGTATTTGGTTTGAATTTGTACTGTAGGTGAATTCCTGGAAAATTGGAAATCAATCAAAAATGAACACAAATTCAAAACATAAAGCTAAATTGCCAAAATTAAGGAACCGTCCTTTTCTCTATTTTCCTTATAGATTGTACTAATTCACATGAAAGAATATTGTTGTATAATATATCTTTTTTGTTTCTGTTTGTGATTGTGAGCCGTATTTGACAGTTTGAGTAATCAAATAGCTGCTGAAAATCTAGGACAGTGGTTAGTGTTGATCACACTGAATGTGACAGTGACACCTGGTGGTGTGAAAGTCAATTTCACATTTATTTCAGCCCTTATTAGGATTCCGCTCCTCAGAAATAGGGAACATCAGGGAGCTGTGTTATATTTCAAGAGATGCTGCCTTTAGCCAGAAAAAACTATATCAAAATTCACATTCACAATGTATTTAACATTTGATTAAAAAACAAAAAACAATCTTCCATTTATCTTTTGACAACCAGGAGGATCCCAGGTTGAAATACCCAGTTCATATGAGGCATAAGAACTCAATGGAGCCTGGTGACCTCGGTCCTCTTCCTGTAAGTACAGTCACGATTAGACCAACTGCATATTTAATCCGCAAATTCACAAATGACAACCTGGCAGATCCCAATAACTGCTCAGCTTTGTTCTCACATTTACAAGTGCCATTCCCAATATGTATTTTATTATGTGTTTAACGAATCAGTCTGTTTTGATTACCATAACTTTGTAATATGTTTCCTGTGGAAAAAGTATTATTCAGCTTATTGCACCATCTGTGACTTTTCATGTCGAAGTTGTATTTTTTTTTGTTTACAGTCCAACTTAGTTCGCTCCACTCAGTCGTCAGTGATGTAGAGTAGGTGGATGGGACTTTTGCAGTAAAAAAGATGAGACATGATCATGTGATCAGACTGTATTAGAAGTCTGCTTTATAGACCTGTTACGGGGGTGGAGGGGGGAGAAGGCGGAGTCCGGGGGCTTTGATTATCCCTAATTAGATGCTGAAGACTGTCTTTCACCTGCACTTATATCCATGTGACAAACACAAGCTCCCAACAGACGGGCCTAACGTTACCATAGCTAGATGTTGAATAATGAAAGCCTCATGGGTTTGTACATCTCACAGGCTTGTGTGGTGTGTGTGCATGTGTGTTCTCTCTCTCTCTCTCTCTCTCTCTCGCTCTCTCTCTCTCTCTCCCTCCCTCCTTCTCTTTTCTCTTTTCACTCCGTTCTGGTGGATCTAATGTCTGCTACTTCTTCTTCTACACCTGGCCATGTCTGTTTGGCAGAACCTACCAGAGGAGGTTGGTTGGTGCCTCCCTCCCTCTGCCTGCCTTCTTACCTGTCTGATCTGGTCCGATCTGGTCAAATGCCTGCAGACAGCCTTGCACAATTTTTTTTCTCCCCCCACTTCCCCTTCTCTCTTTCTCTCTTTTCTCTTTCTCTCTCATAACCGGCATGGATGGACTGTACCTCTCCCTTCCTTTAAAAAATAAATAAATATATGACCCCACCTCCCCCTCTCTGTGCTCCCTCCCTTCACCACCACCATCCCTTCTTCTGTTAGCATTTTTAACATTTGGAGCCCCCCGCAGACTGCTCTATCCTTGCGTACTGTAATCGGTGTCTGGGACAAAGATAGACGAGTTGAGGAAAAGTGGAACAAAGACGAGCAGAGTGGGCATCTGTTAGAATGAGAGAGTATTTACAAGGAGCAATCGAATGAGGGAAAACGTGGCTGGATAAGGGGCAGAGGGAGGGTTGGAAGTTTAAGACAAAAGGAACTTGCTGTTCGCTGCATGTGTTATCGTGTTTGATCTGGTGTCCACTCATGCAGCTGCAGCTTATTTAGAAACACACATTAGTATGCATAGTGTATACATAGCGTACGTACACCCTGTTTGGCCGACTGTCAGACTCGCCCTCTTTTCCACCCCTCGACTCTCGACCTCCTGTAATCCTTTTTAATTGCCTGACTGCTGTTGCCGTAAGAGTGTGTGTGGCCTGTGACACTGTACTGAGTTGTCACCATGTCAGTGGTGGTGTACTGGTTTGTAGCTGGTAGTGGTGATTAAACTTTGTGTTGTGGTCGTACCCCTGCTTTGCCGCTGTCTCAGACCTGACTCAAATAGGAGAGGAAATCCTTTCGGTTCCTTTGATGCTGGTTGATTGACCTTGCCAATGTCCGGTGTTCATAGTTCAATCAAACACAAATTTAAAAGAAAAGAAAAAAAGGAAACGATGTGGATGGATTTAAATTACTATTTGAACATGGCCTGTTTAATAGTGCTGTGTAATGGTGACTGTGTGTTTTGTCCTCACTCTCCCTCATCCTCCTTGTTTTTCCAGCCTGGATGGGAAGAAAGAATTCACTCAGACGGACGCACTTTCTACATTGACCACAGTAAGACAACATTGTGTCACTTCTTGTGTCAAGCATGTATTTGATTGTGTATTTTCCTTATCTCCATTTATCTCTACTCTACTATATCGATATTATTTGAGCCACTCATTTTTATTCATGGCACAATGGAGGTATGTTTATTGATGGGTGGATTTCACCACGCCCGCAACCATGGTATTTTCACTATTGATTTAAACTGTTGATAATTTCTTTGACTAATACTGTACGATTCCCAGAGCCCAAGCTTTTCAGATCACTTTCTGATATTGGAAAAAGCGGAGACACACCAGCAAAACTTCACGGCCTATTTGTGCCTAAAAAGCTTTTTTGTGTTTGCTTCATCTAGATACAAAAAACACACAGTGGGAGGACCCTCGTCTGCAGAGTCCAGCCATCACGGGACCTGTGAGTAGAGTCTCTGCCACAACGGTGTTGCTACACAGAGGCGACAACCTCTCCTCTTAACACTGTAGTTCTATCTGTCACACACTATCATCAGCCTCGGCGTGTCTTTGCACAACAGAAGAGAATCACTTTGTCGCCGTGGTTGTCACTTAACATGCCGTCACCTTCTTGTCATTCTGTGAACCACAAATGTTGTCGCTGACTTCCCTTTCCCCATGTCACACTCCTTGAAGTTCAGTGCTGAAGCATTTACCTCACGAGTTGATTCCTAATGAGGATACTGATCATTTGTGACCATTACTCAACTGGGTGTTCTTTGTTGTCCGTGCAGGCTGTTCCCTACTCCAGAGAGTTCAAGCAGAAATACGACTACTTCAGGAAGAAACTGAAGAAACCTGTAAGAACCGATGTTTAAGAAAAAAAAAAATTATTTAACTTTCTTCACACTGTCCTGAAAAGATACATTTTGAAACTGTTCAATCTTATGCTGGAGCATGTGTAATGTACGCTATTGAGTCCTGAACAGTATTTGAAATTGTATTTGCTGATTTTTTTTGATACAAAAATGTGATGACTTTCTGAGAGTCTTCAGCTCCCTGGACTTTTTCTATACATTTTGAAACATTTGCCCATTCTTAAATGACATATATTACAATATTGTATTTAAATATTTCAATCAGTAAATTATCGGCATTAAATTGGCATTAAAGTGAGTTATTTGTGTTTTTTTTCCAGGCTGACATCCCCAACCGATTCGAAATGAAGCTGCACAGGAACAACATCTTCGAAGAGTCGTACCGTCGCATCATGTCCCTGAAGAGGCCAGATGTTCTGAAGGCGCGGCTGTGGATCGAGTTTGAGTCGGAGAAGGGATTGGACTACGGCGGTGTGGCCAGAGAGTGGTTCTTCCTCTTATCCAAGGAGATGTTCAACCCTTACTACGGCCTGTTCGAATACTCTGCCACGTAAGTTTCTGCTTGTTACCTTCTGCTGTACATTTACAACCTGCTCCGAAGAAGCATTCATCAGGATATGAGGCAGGACACTGGACATAGTGTTAAGCAAAGCTGATAAAAACATGCTATACTTTTGAGGTCATGGAAAAATTCCTCTCTCCTTTTTGCACAGAGGTACAGTGAGGAGTAGAGAGTGTTGTATTGTTCCCCAATGAGATTTAAAGTTTCCTTCCACTATGATTAACTTTTCCTGTCATTCAAAACGCCTTCCTGGAACAAATGTTTCCCACATACAGCACACATCACGTGATGAAAGTGTTTTGCCATCATGGGCTCAAGAAAGAACACTAATAATAAGAATAATGGAGTGATTGAAAAGACAAGAAACCCTTTTAAATCAAACCACATTGTGGGCATCACATATGATTTTATATTTATACATTATGATCAAGCTGCAGTTAAATGGAAAGCTGAGGCTTGGCAACCACCTTGAGGTTTTTTGTAGTCATTTGTGTATTTGCTCGTGGGTGCCATTTAACAGTGATTTTTTTTTTTTGTGAAAACAACAATTAAATGGGATATTTCAATGTTATGTGTGTGTGCGTGCATGCTGCTTTACAAAACCATAAGGCTTCACTTAAGTTACAAGCTGCATTGAATCAAAGTAAGTATCCAGTAAAGTGGCATGAATTTAATATAAAAGAAAATAAATCAATAAATCTCAAGCACTCATAAAGTAAATTCATCAATTATCTTGCACTGTCATCAAATCTGTTCTTTGGCTTTTAAACAAAACCCTTTTCATACCTTAAAGCTGCAAATAATTATTTTTCAGTCCAGTGAGTTTTATTTGTATTTCCCTTTTTAATGATTTAATAACCAAAGGGACTAAGAGCAATAAAGCTATTAGCACTGCTGAACTTTTCTCCCTCTGTGTCTGTCCAGGGACAACTACACTCTCCAAATCAACCCCAACTCTGGCCTGTGCAACGAGGACCACCTCTCTTATTTCAAGTTCATCGGCCGCGTGGCAGGAATGGCTGTGTTCCATGGAAAGCTGCTAGATGGTAAACTGCTGTTTTATCTCGTCTCTTTTGTAATTATGTTGGTGCATTTTGGGGTTTGTCACGTAAGTGGACACTAATGCAGCTTTTTCATCGATGTTTTTAGGTTTTTTCATCCGTCCGTTTTACAAGATGATGCTGGGAAAACAGATCTCCCTTAAAGACATGGAGTCTGTGGTAAAGTCTCATTGTTACTCGATTATCATCTGATAAATTGTCCAAACCTTCTGCAGTTCTGAGGCACTAAACCTGGTGCCGTGAAACAGAAATAGCCTAATGGTTCTGAATACTGACCTCAGGGTTGATTTGAATAGTTTTACATTAACAAAGCCCTAAAGTCACTCAGATTAAAGCCAACTTTTTAATTATCTGCCCTGCAGGACAGTGAATACTACAACTCTCTTAAGTGGATTCTGGAGAATGATCCAACTGAGCTGGACCTGAGGTTTTGTATTGATGAGGACAACTTTGGACAGGTGCGCAAACCTAAAATCAAACACTCTGAATATGAATTTAGTTGCAATAAAGAAATATGGTTTGTATCAGGAGTCTTCAGTCCTTTACGGTTGTTGTACTTTTTTCTTCCCAGACATACCAGGTCGACCTGAAGCCCAGCGGCTCAGACATGGTGGTCACCAACGACAACAAAAAGGAATACATCGAGTAAGAGACAAAAATGAGTGATGATGTTATCATATCTGAACAATATATCAAACAAATAATAATAATGAAAAAAGGTTTCTTATTCACATCTCAATGATATTTTCTCTAACAGCCTGGTCATCCAGTGGAGGTTTGTCAACCGGGTCCAGAAGCAGATGAACGCCTTCCTGGAGGTATTTATATGCAATTATACTTTTAACCACGTGGGGGCGGTGTGTCACAGACTATGTTGGCATGGTTACGTAATGTACAAGGCTTAAATTCAGCCAATGTGTATAAACCTACTTTAATGAATATAATTTCAATACTTTATTATTGATATTGGTGAATTGTTCTTTGTTGAGTTGAACTGAGAATTAAAATGTCATAATTTCCATTTTGTTTCCTTTCCAGGGATTCACTGAGCTCATTCTCATAGATCTTATCAAGATCTTTGATGAAAACGAACTGGAGGTACGGATACATTGTTGAAATGATTAGTCAGTAAATCAAGTTGTGGATTGACAGAAAAATGTATCTGTCATCTTTTGTTTTAATATATTGATTGTTTCTGTTATAAAATACCAAAAAACGTAGCCGCTCCAGCTTTGCAAATGTGAATATTTAGTAGTTTGCTTCGTCGTCTGTTATTGTAAACTGAATATCTTTTGATTTTTTGATTGTTGTTTGAACAAAACCTCCTAAACATGACATTTTTTTATGTTTTATTTACCAATCCTATAATTGATGATATGATCTACCAAGGAATGTGATTGTTCCGTTTTTGTTTGTTTGTTTGTCAGGATTACTCAAAGGGCTATGGACAGATTTTCATGAAAATGTTATCAAAGATAGGTCTCGGCCATGGTAAAAGGTTATTAAATTATGAGAGGGATCCAGAAAGTTTTTGAATCCTCAGCCTCCTGAGTGGAGGTCTGCACTCTCTTAAGTGCTCTAGTTTAAAACGAAAATGATTAGTTGCAGCCCTACTTAATCCTGAGCTTTTTACTCGGACATTTATTGCATCCTATACTAGTGTCTGAGGAGAAAAATAGCAATTGCTATATGTAAATCTCTAAATTTTTCTCCCTCCCTTTCTGTCTCTGTGTAGCTGCTCATGTGTGGTCTGGGCGACGTCGATGTCAACGACTGGAGACAACACACTGTTTACAAGAATGGATACTGCCCCAACCATCCTGTCATACAGTGGTTCTGGAAGGTATGTATGTTAGATGTGACACTCGTACATACTTGCTCCAAAAACACAGCCTCGCTCGGACATCAACAGTCTGAATCGTCAGCCACACGTTTGCCAAAGTATCTGTCATGGAAGTTGGTTCTTTCACAGTAAAAGTCCCAGTCATTTTCTCCTCTGGTCGGCCCGCGGCAGGTTTGCTGGCTTCGCTTTTGAAGATCAAAGTCTGTTTGGACGAACAGGCTTGTTTGCTCTGATGAAAGAGCCTGAAGTAGTTCTACCTGCCCTGGTTATCATCTGCACTTTAACATGCACACTCACACACACGCTCACAGACGGCAAACAACACACACAAGCCATAATTTGTGCATGTAAAAAACCCTCACACACGCACACAGTGAGACAACAATGTCATGTCATCTGATTAAGTGAACCGGCTCAAACGCCCACACACACACACACACACACACACACACACCAAGGCTACATTGCTAAAGCGTTCTTGAGCGATTTCCTCATCTTCTCTGTGATGAAATTGTGGTTATTGGAACAAATCTTTCTGAATAATTTCCTGTAAATCAAAAGAAAATGATTTGTTTACTTTATTGATTAGCTATTAATGATTTGTTTCCTTGTTTATCAGGTCGTCCTGTTGATGGATGCTGAAAAGAGAATCCGACTGCTCCAGTTTGTGACAGGAACATCTCGAGTACCAATGAACGGCTTTGCTGAGCTTTATGGTAGGTGGACCCCATAAGTCCAAGTTCCTTTTATTTTGAATTTTCTATAACAGTTCATGTTTTTTTTCTTCCTTTCTTTAAACATACATTAAGTAATAGTGACACAAAAATAAATTTTCCAGAAATGATGAGTAGGCATTGCTGCTGCAGTTCCTGGAACAGAATCACTAGGCTTGTACACATACAGATACTGTAGATATATGTGTGTTAAGCAGATGGATAATGACCAAAAATGTAAGATTATGTGACATTATTTACATTCATCTATATGAAATACTGTGTTTTATAAAGTGGAAACAGGAAAATAATAAATTAGAATCAATATTTGGTGTAAAAGCACCGGGGGCACAGAAATCCGTTGTAAGAATCCTTGTCACATAAGTCTTGATTTGTTGAGAATCTAAACATCTTAAGAGTGTTACATTCTATCGCATTACTTTGCATACTTTTAAATTATGCACAAGGCTTTTAATGATCTACATGAATTATCCAAATTATGTCTTTCTTCCTCTTTCTATTGCAGAAATTCAATCTCTTGAACTGACCACGAGTTCAATTTGTGGTCTAATAAAGCGTTTCTGGATCATGTCAACATTGTCATCATAATTGTAATTTCTCATTTTGTGCCAGGTTCTAATGGTCCTCAGCTGTTCACAATTGAGCAGTGGGGAACACCTGAAAAGTTGCCAAGAGCTCACACATGGTAAGTCACTACTGGAACACACACACACACGCACGAAAAATACCACAAGCCATCCCAGCGGCTTTCAGTTGGCACTTAGTCACAACAGTGCTTTGAGCATCAGCATGCTAACATGACCACAATGGCATTGCTAGTATCAAAACATGCTAGAGAGGTTTAATGTTTAATGTTTTGGTAATTTAGCATCTTAGCATGCAAACCTTTGCTAATCAACACAAGCACAGCTCAGGCCCTATGGTAATATTAGACATTATTATTATTATTGAAGATAAGTTGCTCATAAACAAAAGAATCGGACATGTCCGTACCAGAGGGCATGTGAGAGGTTTAACCTGAGATGGACATGAATATCTCCACTAGAGCCCGACAGATAGTGACTTTTGGGGGAAGATACTGATATTAAGAGCAAAGAATTTCCAATACTGATAAATAGGCCAAAATTTGAAAAATATTTTCCATAGATTCCTAAGATGTCGCTATCAAACCTTTACGTCAAAGGAAATGTAATTGCAGTTGCAGTTTAACCATGAAGAAAACACAAATACAACCAAATATACAGAACAGAAATACTTTTTTTTACATAGAATGTGAACACAAATACACATTTTCTGCATTTCTCATTCTGTAAAATATAACTTATTCATATTGGCACATATCAACAAACATAAATGTTGATGCCATGAGTGTTTTAATTTTGAGATATTTCACTGAGTGAAATATGAAGTTTGAAAAGTAAGCGAATCATCAGATTTATTAGGATAAATCTTCTGGGAACCATGAATGTTGGTAAAAAAATACCATGGTGATTTTTTTTTAAATAGTTGTGGAAATATTTCAGCGTAGACCAGCTGATAGACGGCACATCGTTGCCATGCATAAGCGCCATGTGAGAGGCGAGTGCACTAAAGTCAAGTAGATTTATTTTCGAATCAGAAACCCTGTTAACCATTTTGTCAAATTCATCAATCAAATGTTTTCCTTCTCAGTTTCAACCGCTTGGATCTGCCAACCTACGAATCATTCGAGGACCTGAGAGAGAAACTCCTCATGGCTGTGGAGAACGCGCAGGGCTTCGAGGGCGTCGACTAAACCCGAGTGAATTCCACCGACCATCGATGAAAATGAAAAAACAAAAAAGCCACGGGGATAGATCAAACCAGCTGCCGTAGCAGTTCTGTGCAAGCATGTTGTACTGTAACGCCTGACTGTGAGCCACCAACACGGCACAGTGGTTTGAGAACTGTACAGCGACTTGTCGAGCCAACATGCCTACGTCTTTATATCTCACTCCTTAAAGGTGCTGTGGGGGGGGGAACGGCGGCGCTGCACTGTCGAATGATGAAATCTGACATCCACAGGCATAAGTGATGAATGACGAGACCTGGCCTCTGACCCGCCACTTCTTTCCTCCTCTACCCCTTGTTCTGTGAAAATCTACAGTGCTGGAGAACACTAATGCATTTCAATAGCTCCTGTATGTCACGATAGCACAGTATTCGAGCAGCGGTGAGGGTCTTAGCACGGCCTTAATCTGGCTCCTACTTGCACTATTTCTTGGAGAAACTACAATGGCACGGTGATCACGGCTCTGTAAAAAATCCTTAGACCAACACCAGATTACCTTAGGAATGCTAGCCAGTCACATTTCAGGAAATCGGCCACCTACCCCCTAACCCCCCCGTAGAGCCTTGTGTATGATGTGTTATCGGAAAACTGCCGCTGCAGCCTTTTGTAGACTTATATTTTCCTTTCTTTTCTTTTCTTTTTCTAAACCACTGGTGAGGATTCAAGAGCCGGGGGATGACATAATCCCCAAAGATTTTTCGTTCTTGCAGGGAATTACTCTCAACGTATTTGTACTGACAAACAATGTTGTTTACTATTTTGAAACATTCTATATGACATGGTGTGTGAAGTGTCAATCTGGCTCGTCTGGGAAATGATTCATCCATATCATTTGTTATGGTGATAGCAAATGTGTTGAATAAAATGTTTTTTTTATTGTAGTGCTATGGAAGCAGCATGAAACTGTATCTTGTGTTTGCTTTGACTACATAGTAAATTGAACGTGTAATCGAGGAGGGGCGGGGGCTGGGGCTAGTTTCTCGGACACATGATTATATTAATATTCTCAAGCCTGTTGCTGTTCATAATGCTGTAAATTGTTCTTGGAAAAGAAAAAATACCATTTTAAATTCTGTCATGATATATAAATATATGTATGTATTACATTTAACAGAAGTATTACTGATCAACAACTCTAAAATGAAGCTGTGTGTGTGTGTGTGTGTGTGTGTGCGTGCGTGCGTGCGTGCGTGCGTGCGTGTGTGTGTGCGCGTGTGCGCGTGTGTGCACGTGTGTGTGTGTGTGCGCGCGCGTGTGTGTGTGCGTGCGTGCGTGCGTGCGTGCGTGCGTGCGTGCGTGTGTGCGTGCGTGCGTGCGTGCGTGCGTGCGCGCACGCGTGCGCTTGAGAGAAAAGCTGTGATTGCCACTGAATATAAAGCAGCACGTTTCTTACAAAGAAAAAAGTTTTTCTTTTTTGTTTTCTTTCTCTCCTTTTTCTAACACCGTTGAACCTAAAGGGCACTTTATAGATCACTCTGAGGTCATGTCACCAATTGTATGTCTTGTCACTAACTTGAATGTGATTCTTCCCCCCCCCCCCCATTCAAAGCATGTACCTGGTGCAATATAAATATTCTGTAAATCTGGGCTGCTGCTAAAGTAGAAAAAGTTGACCGGAGTGAAGCTGCGACTTCACACTCTTTAGTATTCTCGTTTGATCGCTTCTTCTTTTCTCTACCTGTTCCTCCTTTGTGTTTCCTCCCTCCTCCAGTGAGCCCATCCTCTCATACTGACTGTAAAGATTAGTGGGTTTTCTTTTCTTTCTTTTTTTACTAAATGATGCAAAATATCACTTTTGTTAAAGATTCCACCACTCTCTGCAACTCTTTGTGGTTCATTCAGCTTCCGTCAAATAAAAAATGAGAATTCTCAGACTGTCGTTTGAGTTAATTCAGGCTGGACTTTTACTTTTACTCATGTTCAAAATGGAAACATGATTAGAAGACTCATGATAACAATTTTAAAAAAAGGGATATTATAGATAAAGAAAATTGCTCACCAACCAGCACCAAAAAACTTACTATACTTAAATGACTTAAACACAAATGAGTTAAGTTTGTTCAACTTGAAGCAAACCAGAAGAAAAGAAGTTTAGACAAATTATCATGTGTCACCAATTAGTTATTTTTTTAAGGTTTTAAATTTTCCTTTACCAATGTATGACTGGAACAGTCCTGTATTAACATTAGGTTTAAAAACTGAGAATTTGATCTTTGCATTAATAAACTATTGGTTTTAAACATTATTTTGAAATGTTAATGGATATTAAACGAAACTGACCTAACCAACCTAACATAAAAAACACTGAAAGGGGCCATTTTGTGGAGTGGATACTTCAAGTACATTTTCTTGACTTTTGTATGTTGATCTGACCTATGTGCCTTTGAGCATTGCTTTTACCTTGATAGTAATTTCTTACTGAATTTTTTTTTTTACAGAAACAACTGAATGGCCCTTCAAGTGAAGCAGTTGTTAGGAATCAGAACACATTTTTTTACTTGTGTCTACATATTCCTTTCACGGGACGTCACAGCTCTCAAAAAAAGGCTGTGCTGCGACATGGACAGACGCTGCTGCTGCCGCCGCTGCTGCTGAGGGCAAATGTTTCCACTCATTCACATTTTAGATGGAGTCTTGACGTCCAGCCAACCACAGCACAGTTTCAACTGTGCACCTGTTTGGTAACATCACCTTTCAGAGAATTAGTGCATCTGTCTTGAGAAATGAACATGGTTTACAACTCTTTATCACTTTCTTTGTGTTTGTGTATCTATGTGTGTCTCTCTGTGTGTGTGTGTGTGTGTGTGTGTATTTGCACATATTGTGGTGAAGGGACCTCAGTTCATTCACACAGGCAATCTAGGAGTTATCAGCTCCAAGGACGAGCAAATAAAAGCCACCCTGCCAGTCTGGGGACATTTTATCAAGACCTCCTATCCTCGATCTGGTCACAAACAAGCCGACAGCCAACTCTCCTTTAGATCCACCTTCTAAAACATTCCAGCTGCCGGGAAAAAGGAGTCCCAAAGTGTGAATGCAGTTTGATCTTCATGTAAGTGGATTAAAATCTTAGCTGCTGTAAAGAGAAGGAATCAATGCTCAAACACATCCCTCTTGTTTCCAGTGAGAGACGAGAGTGTTCTGGTAAAGGTGAAGCCTCGTGGTCTGTCAGTCTCTCGCAGGCCTCTGTTTCCTTTATGATACCCTGATGCGACACCAAAAAAAAGAATGATAGCAGGTTGAAATCATGACGTACTGTAATACAAAATAATATTTTCAACTCTGATGTTCTTCATCTGCAAAGTTTAATCCGGCCTGACCTTTAAAATGTTTGATTTTGAAGGTCATGCATTCATGAAAATCCATACAGTTCAGACTTTAGTGTAGAGAAAGGACAGAAACAGATATTCACCATCATAAAGCTCTACAGGAGAGACTCTCGACTAAGTTCGGTTTATGATAGACGCATACTGTCTATGTGCACTATGTGATAATGTAAAGGACTGCGTGGATCATATAGAGCTTCAGAGGGGGAACACCGAGCAGCGTGACACCGTCCGACCTGCAGTTAAAGTGATGCTATTTCGCAATCTGCCCTTTAGGTGACAGGTTTTACTATGAAACTAATCCTCGGGGACATGGCACCACTTATAGAGCAACTACTAACTGTTTTCTACCCATTGACTCACTTGGACATTCACTGTGTGCAGTGTTTTCAAATGGAGCGAAGCACTGCAGCGATTTGAATCTTTCAATGAGATTATGAAAATATGGAACCAAACATTTACTGGTGCCCGCTGGTTGTGCACCTTGCTGACTTTCTTGGCCCCTCAACTCCACCAATCTCCACGTTTTTACATCTTTCACTCCTCTGCCAAGATCCGTCACCGCCTAGCTCACAGTGACTTTCGGTGAAACCTCGGCATTGAGGGCCTGTTGCTTCACCAGGTTCTTTGGTCTCCCCCTCCTCCACCCCTCCACCCTCTATCTCTGCCTCTGGTCAGGGTCGATCAATACTTCCCCTTTAGCTTATCGCCGATGTGGACCTGGCTGTTTGTCCAAACCCTACTCTGTCTACATAAAGACATGGACGGGACGGCATTAAACCAGAACGCACACCACGGATCCCCACGTGAACGTGCAGCTGCGGACGGACTAGTGGACTTTTAACCGTTTGGCACAGAGAGAGTGGGAGACGAAGATGTGACCTGCTGGTGCAAGAGGGGATGAGCAGAAGGCAGACGGGAGCAGGGAGAAGCAGCAGCAGGAGGCCGACTGGAGGATCCACTCCAGGAACTTGAGGTGAGATTGTTGTTGTCTGTATTCCTTCAGAAATGTGTACAACTCAAAGTTGATACTTTATAATTCTTTTGATGACCAATTTAACAGCTAAGAGAGAAAAAAAACACTTTCAGCTCATAAACATCATGTAACATAGATAAATGTATGTATTAATGAAGATGGAAGTGGGCATGCCATAGGGCCGGGACCACCTGTATTTATCAACCACATTTACAGAAATTAAAGAGAGATTGATTGTTACGGTGGGAAAACAAGGGGATCACACAGATGACCTCTTACTTTGTCAGTTTCTCACACGTGTGCACACAGCTGCAGTCATCCCCACAACCAGCAAAAAAAAAGAAGGACACTACTGGACTTTGGACACTTTGGATAAGCCTCTAACATTGACTTAGTACGCTTGTTTTCCACAATAATTCAGTGGTTTCTGTTTATTATATTTTGCTATATTAATGGGTATAAATGTGAAGGGCCAGGTGGCCATGCAAACCTATTTTTCTGTCACTTTCACCGATTGCCCACGTCAACAAACTAACACTACTTTTTTCTTTTCTTGTTTCATCAGGTCATCCGGGCTCCAGTCCGTTTTTGCAACACCTCCGTCTGCATCTCTAAAGCAAGCGTTGTCCTCCAGAGCTGTGGAGTGTGACAATGGTGTTTGTGTCCTGTGTATCAAACGCCATTATCACACTAAATAGCTACAGTGTGGAAAGAACCTCAGTGTATTCGTCCATTTCCTGTTTTTTTCTCTCTCCCTCCAATTTTTCATGTATTTTCAATGTTGTGTTGTTTTGGGCAGATTTAAGAACAGCTTCCTTGCGCACGCTTGCAAGGCTTGAAACTGTGTACCCAGCGTTTTGATCGCGGCTTTAGCGTTGGACACATTACACCACGCAGGGGGGTCGGAGATGGAAATAGACGTAGTGTGTCGATACATTGTACATGATCTCGGGCCCCTGAGTCTGACCTACTTTCTTTTGCGTTTTAGGTGCTAATTTGTCGCTGGACAACTTCATTTATATGTGTAGATAGGAAGAGACGGCCTATTTTCTTTCATGCTCCTGCCACTTGTACCTTTAAACCGTTATAACGCTGTATTTTATGATTGTACAATCGCTTTCATCAATGCAAACAGTGTGAATACAGTATTATACAATATTTTTGCACATTTTTGCCTTAAGCTGTTCACATTCTATAAAATTCCGTCAGCCCTGGTCCAATGCACACAGGCGAGCAGATGTTTGCATGTTCATCAAGACACAGTGTCAAAGTCCTGCAGCAATACTGCCCCATCCCCGCAGCCTGCAGGCCTGAAGGGTCCCATTACAGAGAATGTGAAATGACAAAAAGACAAACAAACCCACAAAGCTTTTTTTTGTAACCAACAACATCTCTTTAATAATTAATATCTACCGTTTGCCAACCGGCCACAGCACCGTCCTCAGAGCCATGCCAGCAATTTGGGTCAGGGATTTAAAAGGCAACGCGAGAGGCTTATCGTATGGATGCAGTTGGAGGCTTCGGTTGATCTGCCGTCACGCTATTGAGATTAAAATGGACCAGTCTAGTTTTGGCCGTGTCAGGCTAGTGTGGCGTAATTGTTGCTTTTAGTTTTCCACGTCTTTCCCCTTGTTTGAGCTACGCCGGTTCAGGCCAGAAATCAATCTAACAAACAGAACTGATGATGAAATGACAAATGAATAAATCAGTAAATACAATCAAAGGCTTCCTTTACATTAGCTTTTTTTCCTCCTGTACAAAATGTATTTTCCAAAATACAAACGACATGACATTCTTGTGAATCAATGCCACGACTCAATGAACACATATTATAATAATGAAACATTCAACTGAAAATACAATACATTCATCAATCACCTTGCAACCCAGCACAAAAATGTCCCACTCATTTTGTTACTCAGCACCAAATAACATAATGTGTGTTTTTTTATTGTGTATTCATCATACAGCCTACTTCAAAGACATTTCCTCAAAGCAATTAATTAACAAGTTCATTAATTTAATGAACTGACAGTTTGAAAACATCACTGAAGTCGAAAAACAGTCATCACACAGAATCAATCAAGCAATCTAAGACAGCACTGTTCATCACTGGAGACAAACTACATCTCTTATCTCTTTCAAGTGTTCGTTTAATCTGTCACAGTTTCCCTAAAACTCGTAAAATAAACTTTCTTCCCCTGCATTATGAATACAGCCTCGCAAACTCTCATACAGACACAATGTCTGGTGAAATCTTCAATAAAATAGAAATATATATCTCAAATGTTTAACATATGAGATGAAACAAACGGCCACCGGTCAGAGTCAGATACATTTGTCTCCATTGTCTTTGCTGGTTTGACACCTTTGAGGAGTCCGAGGGGCATTAACCTCCACAATTTCAAAAACAACAACAACAACAACAACAACAACAACAACAACAACAACCCATAGTCCAAAGATTTCCACTCTGGTTATGACTTGCCCTTCACTGTTGGCCCAAAGTTTTTCTTCTTGGGTGCAGCAGGGGGTTGGGGTTTGGGTTTGGGGGCAGACGTGGCCTTTTTGGCTTTAGGCTGAAGGGATTTGAGGCCCAGGATCTCACAGTAGGTGTTGCACTGGTGCAAGGCTTTGAACTGGTCGATGAAGGAGGTGGAACAGTTTCCTTTGAAGCCCTTGTACCTGAAAAGAAATAAATCAATACATCAGTTTGCGCGCTCAAACCGTTATCATCCATCGCTGCTCTCGTTCTCAGGCAAAATACTCACCCTTTCTTACAAGTGGCTATTCCCACGTCGGTGAGCCTCATTCCCACTCCTGCGAGCAGGAAAAATCAGATCGATAATTAAGTTACTATATAATCATTTGAAGGGCCATTTAAAACCATTTTTGAACTCTGATATTTGCATGAAAATTTGTAACTATCTGATGTCCTCAGTTTTCCAGAACCTTGCATGTCCGTGACCAGCAGGTTGCCCTCGGTGCTGTGGTAGACCCAGTGCTGGAAAGAGCAACATTTCTGTCCGGCCTCCGAGTCGCGTCTCAGCAGGTTGATCTCTTTGCCGTCCTTGACCGAATACTTGACAAAGTCACCGATCAGCTCCTCCTCCAGTGTGGCGTAGGGGATGTCGTTGGATGGACGGTGGACCAGGTAGATAGGAATGATCCTGGCGGGAGAGCGTGGAACAAAGCAAAGGAGTCAACTAAACGAGCGTGGGCGCGCCGCAGGGGGTCACGTCGTGCATCGAGCGAACAGTTTATCCAACAGCACTCACTCTGGCACGTCTCCGAAGGCTTCAGCAGACCGAGCTGCAGCGGTGTACGCCTTGATGTACTCTCTCGCCGTATTCTGGACCTGACACTCCTACAGAGCAAAACAAAAAATTGCATTACATTCACTTTCTGTATCAGAATATGAAGGCACATGGGGATTAGTATTAGCATGGTGATTCATTATTGAAAGATTTGATAAAACATCCTAACGTTTCACTTCATCTGGGTTTGCTGTTGTTTTCTTATGAAAAAGTATTGAAAGTAGATGAAAAACATGATGGATATATTATGTCACAGATCACAATGTGAGGGTGAACACTGAATTCAATTTTTTCAAAACTCAATCACAAGCTGTGTTTTGTGGTATTTTCAAATAAACAAAACTGTTACATTTGTCATAAAATGAAAATAATAATAATTCATTAGGTTACATAATATTGTTCTTTTGTTTTTATAAATATGTAATATTTATATTTAATGTTTGTTTTACTTAATGCGAATAATTTTTGTTCCAATTCCATCATTTTGTGGCAGAAAAAACTGTGTGTAGTTCCATAACAGGTGGACTTTTCTGCTCAAAACATATAATATAAATCGCCCCTGAGCGACGAACAACTGCTGTGCCTAACGTCAAGAGCTGTGACCTTCTCACCTCCACAGCCAAGGTGAAGTTCTTCTCGATGAGCTCGTCGTTGTTCTTGGTCCCGTAGCTGATGGAGTTGTGAACTTTGAGCACGCAGGTGTGTCCGGGCAGCAGAAGAGGCATTTGACCCGCCTGCAGCAAGGTCCGGAAAGCCCGCCGGTGCATTCCCTCCCCAAAGTGGACCTTTTCGGTGATGATGCTGACAGGATGGTTTTCGCCAAAGTATTGGTGGGATAGGAAATCCTCTTTGAACATCAGCCTGGAACAGCGGACGTCCTCTTCGTCACTTCCCACCGAGACAGGAGCAGCTGGGTAAAAGACAATATGTTGACCTTTATCTGTCAAAATCGAGAAAAAACAACAACGGTAGAGTGATAAAATTTGTTCTGAGATCGACTCACATGAGATGGTCTTGGGTGATGGAGGAATGATTATCTCACTGAGCACTGTGAAGAAGTGCAGTTTTTATTTTTTGTACTTTGAATTGAGTTGAACACACATCTCATACAACGCCTATTTTTCATAGTTGGCAATCCTTGTTTCACCTTCGTATGTGAGCAGGTAGTCCAGGTTGACCGACGCACGAGAGCTGCTGAGCCGACACTGGTACTTGCCCAAGTCTTTGTGAGAAGCGTCGGAGATGGTGAGTGACACTCTGCTCTCATCCCCTGCACTTCAGAGAGAGGTGCGGTGTCACAAAATGGATAATGCATGAATCCACAAACCTCCGTCGCTCTCAACATGATCGGATATACGACGGCGTGTAATTGTGTCAGCTGATATGATAGTATTCTTTCTTGCTTAATTCTCTTCAGAAAGCCTTTTTTTTTAATCCTAACGACAGTGTTTTACAAGCTAGATAGACATATCTATAGTTAGATACAGAAGTTAGACGTTTTCGGATTTTGACAGCCGGTGCAAAAGCACTGTATGCACTGTACTATGAAACCCTTTATCCTTGCAGTCACAAGTACTGCAGAGCAGATTTCCCGCCTACTTTCTCTTGCCTTTAAAGCCGAATCTTGCTGCCTGCTAACATGCCCTTGACCAGTTATTCCCAACAAGTAGTACTTGTACTTGGAGTAAGTTAGTTCATTTGAAAAAAAGAGGAATTATGATTTGATTTTAAAAGATATACTGTATCCACATGATGAGTCGACTGTGAAAAGCAATTAGCAGGTAGAAAGTAGGCTTTGCTAGCAGTTGAAATAATTATGCAAAATTAAATTGATAAAAAAGCAGTCATGAACAATTGTGAGGTTAATGTTAAGAATGGATAAATGGATGAATTATAGATAACTAAAAATAATCGACGGAACATTTAAATACTTAACGCTAGTAGCTAATGCCAGTGGCTAAATGGTTTGCCCAGCTCCTTCCTCTATCACAGAGTATTGACCAAACCAACCTACACATTGACTGTTCAGTTGCACAAAAGAAACTGGAACATGAACAGTGGTAATAATGATGATGATATGTATGACAGACAGAAGAGGTTGGAGACCGCTCCCAGAGATCAGAGCTCCGGCTAGATACCAAAGATAATCTTGTTATGTAGTAAGGGGATTGGTTGGTGCTCCAGTTTGTGAAGCAGAGTTTGAAAAATAATGTGTAAAATCATGTGTAATGTAACTTTATACCTTCTCTTGATCTCAGCGAGGCGAGTGCCCTCTCGGCTCCAGGTGGCCGTGTGGTCGTAGAAGACGGCGGCAAACTGGCACCACAGGGACAGACTCTGGGGCTCCCCGCTCACCGACGCCGCCTGGATGGGCTGCACCACCTTGGGGTCTGCAGACATTGTCACATGCTTTTGCCGTCGAGTCGAAGAAGGACGCGTGTTCACATGTCGTCTTGCTCTGGTGTTGACATTGTTGTTGTGCATGCAAAAGAAAAAAATTGCACATGCATATCCCTTACCTTCCTTGGGTGGGACTTTCTGTTTGACCACCTCACTGTATGGCTTTTTATGACTCGCTCCAGCGTCGGCCTTGGGCTCCTCTGCCCTCGCCTTAGTACAAACGTCTGGCTTTGGTAGTTTCGACTCCAAGGCTCTAAGGATCTTGCCAAACTTATCCTCTGATAGACGTCGTCTCTTAATCACGTCGTCGTTCAGAGGCCTGGCGAAGGTTTTTGGCTGGTGGTCTTTATGCTCTGGATAATGCGCAGGTCGTTCTCCCTGCGATGCTTTAGCCTCCAGCTGCTGGGGCTTTTTCTCAGCACCATCTGACAGAGCACTGTCCTTTTGAGCTTTCTCAGCTTTGGCGCCCAGCCTGGCCTCGAACACGTCAAGCCTTCCTTTTGCTGACTTTGGTTTCGCTGCATGCTCCTCGTCGACCAGTGGCTCCCCTACGTTCTTAAGAGCAGTTGCATTCTGACCATGTTTCTTTTTCTTTTTACCATGTGGTTTGCTTGGAGCCTTCTCAGCTGCCACGTCGGTTTCAGTCCTCAATTTAGCCTGATTGTCCTCAAGTCCAGCTGGAGGATTCTTCTCAATGGTATGATTTTCTTCAGTAGGAAGATGAATTTCTTGCTCTTTGCTGGTCTGCGGAGCTGACACATGGTGAGATAAATTCTCCTGCTTGATGGAAACCTGTGCGCCATGATGGTGACCTGCGGATTTGTCCTTTTTGGAGCGTGGCTTGCTCTCCGACCTGTGCTTGTTAGGTTTGTGAGGCATCTTTTCAGTCGTTTTCTGATTCAGCTCAAACTTTTCAGATGGTACCGCTGCGGCGATAGGCTTCGCAGGCCTGGAGAAAAATGGGTCATTCACTTCTAAAGTGATGACTGCAACCCGTTTTTTCTCTGAGATGACGAAATGATCTGCAGGCACATCGGCCAAGTTTGAGAGTTCTCTACTGAGGTCATTAATCTCCTCAATTATTGACTTTCTCTCAGGGAGGAAACACTCAGAGGTGTTGCCGGTGTGTAAGTCCAGTTGTCCTTCTGGGGAAGATTTCTCAGCAGAGTCTATTGTACTTTCTTCTTTATGAGTCAGCTTTGCACAACAATGCGAGGAGGGTTTGTCAGTAATCTCATCTGAGGTTGGCCAAATAACGCAGGGTTGTACGTGATCACAACTTAGGCCTCTGTTGTCATTGAGAGACCTTTTGGCACAAACTTGATCTCTTTCCAAACTTCTGCCTGTCCAACATAGGAGGGAGGAGCTCGTGCTGAGGGGAGCCAAGGGCATAATAAACTTAGGACTCGCCCACTGTGGCTCCACCTGACATGAGCCGTCAAGGTCTGGTAAAGTGTCGGGCAACACGTGTGTGTGAACATTGGCATGCAGACCAGGTTGTGTGTCCACACCGGGCACATGTGAGTTGGTCAGAGTGTGTGTGTTGAGGAAGTGAGGATCCGGTGAAGATTCAGTTCCTTCACCATCAACCTTGGCCCGCCCACCGCTCCTTTTAGCCAGCGAACGTGGCTGGGAAGTTCTGTGTTCATCTGTCACTTCACACAGTCCGTCTCCACCGGGCTGACAACAACGTGGGGAAACAATGATTCAAATATTAGTTTCTTTTTAAGAAATTGTACATCATCGATTTTATAGACTTTAATACGCCTGAATGTAATCCTGTCAGCCTTCACAGAGACTGAAATCTGACAGTATATGCTGTATATATATATATATATGTGAGTGATACTACTGTACTAAAATACTATTACAAATATCACAAAAAAATATATTTCAAACGAAGAATCTACATAAGGCTACAATACCATGCAGTGTCAGCTCAACACATACCTTTCTATAGAGCCACAAATCGGACGTCTATGAAACATCATGCTTCTATATCCAGTCCAACAGTCCATACGTCCTGCATGCAAATGAATGCCACCTTTCATAAATGCAAGCTCCAGCTATAGCTTGTGCACCTGAGCACATCAAAAGCAGTCTCCCGGCCCTGTGGACCTGTCGGCGTCCTGGTCCTGGGTTTTTAAAGGAGATGCAGTGGTCAATGGGTGTGTTCAAGGGTGCACACAAAAAGAGGGAGAGAGAGAGAGCAAGGGCGGGTCAAGTTTCAGCCCTCAGCTGTGCTGTCCTCTCACCCCGCCACCCCTGACACGCCACGGATGCATGCTATTATCATTGAACCCTCGGCTATAATTAGATGCCATTTCTGCCCATCTGAAGTTTTCCTCTCAGGCCCCCCTGTTTCCTTCAGCTCACACAGCTGTCAGTCTTTGAGATGGGAGCCAAAGGACTTATCCAATAAAACAGAATCAAGCCTGGGTGGGAGTGCTTGGATGCAAACTGAGTGGCCCCAATCCAAAGCGAGGCGACGGCGACACTCGTGAGTCTCATGTGTGGTCGCGCACATACTGTGGATTTCACTCTCAGAAGTTCTCCGCGTACCTCCCGACTCGCTATCAACGCTGTAGGTATGATGGCGACGACAAGGGCAGGAGTGGGAATGTCTCAAAGCGTTCTGGCTGTGTTTCCGAGGCTCATGACGGATTTATCTGTTGGCCAGCACCACTGATGTGAAGGTGATCGCTGTTATTCTCTCTATTGTGAGAGGTGAATCCACCGCTCCCTCTCTCTCTGCCACACACCTCAGACAAAGTGGTGTGTGTTTGAGCGCGTGTGGGACCAACACACATGCAAAAACCCCCAAAAAACAAGCATGCGGCCTTCAAGTTTAGTTGTGAAATCATCCCCTCATCGCTCACGCCTGTCACAACAAGCATAACTCAAACATTAATCTGTCAAACATTGTTCTACATTTTTCATGGCAAGAGATGTTGACTATTATGAATCTATACAATAAGTTATCTTACCTCTCCAATTCCTTCCTCCAAGTCTGTGTCCTCTGTTATGTTCAGTATGATGGGATCTTCTTTGCTGATGAAAATGTCTGTCTCCGAGGGGTCGTCATATCCGCCAAACTGAGATGGGTCAAAACGATAAGAGGAAGAAGATCCAGGGACGAGTGTAGCTGCAGTCACATCTTTACCGTATCCTCCAGGAAAGGCCACCACAGCACTGGATGAACCCATGGGTGAGTGCGGGTGAATGGGGCATGTACAGGACTCACTCTGGCTGCTCTGGATTTCTTCTGGCTGCTCTTCTCCTTGTGTGGTAGCAGTGAAATCACACAAAGATTCAGCGCCCCGAGGCTGATCCTGGATGCCCATGGGTGGCTGCGGTCGGACCAGCGCTGCTGTCTTCCGACTCTGTCTCTCTTGAGATGTCTCTGTGTTTGTATCAGTATTAACCCCTGCTAGTGCCTGCGTCAAAGCATCTATCTCAGCTCCTATCTCTGTGAAGGCAGTTGTGATGTCCCCTGGCGAGGCTGTGAAGATCCCGGACCAGTCCGAGAGTGCACTCGCCCAGCTGTCCACTGATGACCACCTCTCAACCGGTGGCCCCCAGCCTCTGGTGTCTTCGCAGGACCAGCCAATCCCCTCCCTGCCTTCGGAGTGGCAACCTGACTCCCGTGTCTCTCCAGGCGGTAAAGATAAGTCACCGGTGACTGAGGGTCCCTGTTGCGTCACAGAACGACTCGTCCCGTCCAAAACATCCATAGCTATTGTGTCCTCACCTGCCAGATACTGACATGCGTCCAGCCACAGCTCGACAGGGCTGTGGCTCTGTCGTGCCTTGGGGGTTAAACCGCTGACCTCTGCAGTCGGACGTCTCTCATCATTTACTGACATCGAGCTCGCCTCACAGGCATGCGCAGCAGGTGGTCTCGGCCCTGCATGTTGTCCCACGTCTGACTCATAATACACCGTAGCCTGTTCCTCACTAGAGCTGTGACGACTTTTTGTCAGCGTGTCTGCTGAATCACACCTCAGAGCATCTGTATTGCAGTAATGCTGCACCTCTTTTTCTTCTATTTGTGATAATGGCTGGCAATCGGGACATTTCATCTCATGGGGATCTACATTAGGGTTCAGCAGGAAGTCCCGCGTCTCAGTCTCAAAGATGTAAAGGTCCGACATAGGTGCCTCAGCTTTGTCACTCTCTGAACTATCAGAGTGAGGTGACGATGAACCCAGCGGATAAGTGGCTCGACCGTGTTCGGAGCTGAAGCTGAGCCTGGTGAGAGGCTCAGCGGTGGACATTTCCATCAAACCCTCAGAAATAGATGACATGGCCCCAGGTGCAGTGTTGTCTTGAATGAGAGGAACGGAGAGGGCTGGCTGTTGTTTCACGTAAAACTCTGAGAAAGTTTCAGATGGGGGTGAGGTAAGGTTGTGGGTCAGGTGAGGTAAAAGAGTTAACATGGGTTCTGATGAGCCGAAATAGGAATGAACCCTGAGATCATTATCCGTTGGCACAGGCTGTGAGCAAAGTGGAAAACAATGTGAGACATTATAGCCGGGTGATGAGAGCTTAAAACGGTCTGAGTCAGCGCTTTTCTCATGAGAGAGGCATGCGGAAACGTTTGTTAAAGTCTCAGTGGATTCGTCAGCCTGGAGCGGGAGATCTGGCATGGTCTGTGTTCCTGTCTCATATGCAGACAGTGTGTTTCCTCTAGGACCGTGCAAAAGAGGAATGGAGTCTAAATCCCCCGTTTGACTGTCCGTGAGAGACGCCGGTGACCGTGTTTGGTCGTGCGTGCAAAGCAGTGACAGATCCATCAGGCTCGAGCAGATGGTCAGCAGCAGGAATCCGCCTGTCAGACAGCAACTTTGGGCTGAATTTTGGGACACAGTTCTGCGCACAGCGACATCATTTCATCATTTTCTGGTGTCATTCTGTCCACTTGGCTGCAACTGTATCCTTGTGCTTCTTTCTGAATAGCTGGAAAAGTCAAGAAAATACCAGAGAATTTAAAATATTTCACAATTCAATTTCAAATCTAGTCAAGCCAGGCAGTCAAATGGCTTCTTAACTGCAGCTCATGTGTATATTTACCTCCTTAATCTGAATCTCTTAGAAGTCAGGCCCACTATCTCCCTCTAGCTGTCACTTTGTGTGACATGATTATCTTAATTGGAGGAGATGCCCATGTGAACGGCATGTTGCCTGTATTTTAGAAGCTTTTAAAGGACACTTGAGAAATCTTATCAACAGGAAGCCTTTCTGTTGCCTCTACGTTGTTGCTGCTGATAAAGACGTCTGGGGTCTGTGTGTGTGTGTGTGTGTGTGTGTGTGTGTGTGTGTGTGTGTGTGTGGTTTTGTTGTTGTTGATATGCTTCTGACAACAGTCTCAGATTTATATCACTTTGCACAGCCGAGAGGTAAATTAATGTGCATTGTTTTACATTATCGATAGGCCCTATTATTATATTTTCATTTTATATTTTTATAACCTTTTTGATATTTCTATAAACTCCTTTCCAGTCACGACCACGTAAAAATATACAAGCTCTTAGGTCTTGCTCGAGAGTCGCGGGGACTCAACACTGCACATCACAATATGATAAGAAACACATCAAGCCCCATGGACAAGCAATGTTTTCTTATTTTCTATTTTCACATTATTTGCTGCAAAACTATGGATATCTCTACTTTCAGCTTTTGTTTGTTGTTCACTCTACACAAAATACTAAATAAAACTTTAGTATACTATTATGCATACTAAGATTATGTAAACAAACCGTGATCCAACTTTTAGGGTTCCTCTGATTCATTGAGCAAGAGTGTGCATTTTCAAATTTAAGTCAACCTGTAGTATCATTAATGCTGCTGAGTAAATGCCCTCGACATATACAATATCTCAAAATGTACAGTTTGTTAAATCACACTTCTAGTTTTTAGTTAAGTATTCATACAACTGGAGCAGGTACCATCTTATGTTGATAACAATTTGATGAGTTACACCAGTTTCTTAAAAATTTAGCAGCGTTTCATGTTATTTTGTCTTTTAGATTACAGCAGCACTTATTAAGGGACTTATGAAGTCTCCTTGATGATCTTCTCCGATCTTAAAATGATATTACCTGTGTTTTTCTTGCCTGCTACATGGAACATGACATGCTGTACGCGCAGAGGCCCGATATGAAGTGTTGAAGGGTGAGGCTCCAAAACATGCACTCTGATATACAAGATTGCAGGAGGAGGGCTGGTGGCACAGACACTGGAAAAATACCAGTACTTCTTCACCCATGACCTGCATTTGTCACATTCCTGCAGCACTGAAGGACACCTAGCTGAAACCTCAAGCCTGAAATGTTTGCTGAGGAGCACAGAGCCAAACTTTATTAAGACTATTGGGACAAACAATATTTGTGGGCATTCAAACCCTGACAAAATGCTTATCGTTGAAAATCAAATGGCAATGTTATTCTTAGCTCGGTAAATTTACTTTCTTGTGCCTCACTTAATGACATCCTGCACTATTACCATCATCCAATATACATTTCTGTTTTCCTTAAACCTTATCTGTTTAATCCCAATCACATACACTGACTCCATATTTAGATTTGGTTACAGCCTGCAGATGGAATTTTTATTGAACTGAAATCAATCTAATTGTTTCATCTGATTAGTGAACTAGATTGACTTAATCTGTACTGACATTTAAAAAACAATAAAGCTTTCAGCACATGTCTGACAGAGAGCTAGGAATTATAGTTCGATTTCACCTTGAGTGTTTGTGTCAGCATTGATCCATCCTCGGTCACACAACCCCCCAAGAGCCTGCTGCGCCTTTAAAGTGTCTGCTTGTGATTGATTTGTGAAAAGACATGATCTTAAGCACCTATTAGAAACATTTTAAATTCAGTTTTGACACTAAAACCGCAAGCTATCTCAAAATGTGAGACTTTCTCGACAATAAAAAAAAGGTTACAAATAACTGAGCAGGTGGAAACTGCACAAATATCCATCATATTTTGAAATCAAGGAAAACATTCTGATGCTTGGCAAAGTGTATGACGTCTACAGTGTCATGCAGCACAGCAGAGTGTGTGTCTACCTGTCAGCGTAACATGGCAGAAAACATGGAGAAAATCTAGCAAGTTACGTCACTGTGGGATCATACGCAAAAGTCTTATGATTACTTGAGCCATTAAAACAGTTGTCAATCATGTGAGGGGGATTTCCAGCCATGCAAGTAGTACGTACCCTTTTCCATAGCCGAGCAGTTGAGGATATAGACCTATGATGTAGGACTTGAGTATGAGCTCAGGCAGAGCTGGCAGTCTCGGGGTGTGAGTCTATTTTTAACTGTTGTCCCCCGCAAGTACAAAGTCGGTTACCTGATATTGCGGGCATGTGCCGATCTTGAATATTTAACACTCGATATCTATATTTACATGCTGTTTCAATGATGGCCTGCTTTAAAGAATGACTCTGGTGAAAATGTTGCCTTTTGGTTGTTGTAGAAATTACAGTTGGAAGTGAGTTAATTGACTATTGAGAATTATTTAAAGCTACAGTGTGTAATATTTAGAAGAACGTATTCACAGAAATTTTTGTCCATAATTGTTGTGTTCATACATGTATAATCACCTGCAACAAAGAACCAATGCTTTTTCGTCAACTTTGAATGAGTTGAATATAGTAACATTAAGGGGACCTGACCTCCGTGTAAGTCGCCATGTTTGCTACATCGTGTGGTGCTGCCTCCGGTTCCACTGCGACTCGGGAGGTCGGAAAAAAAATCACCCCCCCGACTTCCAAGGTCCGAGTTCCGAGGTATAATGCAATGCAGCATTAAATATGGTTGTAGAAAACGGTCCAGAATACGTCGCATTCGCGTTGAATTTCCAGCACTGCAGGAACCAAAAATGGAATCAGCAGTGCGCCACCATAAAGTGTCCCCTGTCGGGTGCTCAGTTGGTTTCGGTTTGCAACTTTACCACCAGATGCTGCCAGAAAAGTACAAAAATTACACACTGGGGCTTTAGGAATAAGAATTTAGGCAAACACACATGAAAGTAATTGTTTTTCTGTAACTAGGTGTTTTGTATACAGAACAGTCATATGTGAATTTGTTTTTGTTCCACGACTGTAAAGTGACATCCAATATGTTTATCAGTTATTTAAATGTACCTGTAAGGTGAACATTAAATTGACACTTTGGGAAACTTGGCTTATTAGCTTTCTTGTGGAGAGATAGATTAGACGCTTGATACCACTCCTATCTGTTTGCTAAACTGGAGCTACTGGAGATTGTTAGCGTTAGTTTAGCATAAAGACTGGAAGAAGGTGGAAACAGCTAGCCAGAAAACCTCCCTATCAACACCTCTACAGCTCACTAACACATCTGAGCTAACCAGCTGCTGATCTGAGCTTCATTAAGTGTATTTTCCAAACGTTGAAGGCTTCGCCTATGATCTGAAACTCTATGAGAATATAGGATAATCGAGTAAACATTGTCTTTCACCTGGGCTAACTTTATGATCTGTTCCACTTCTCTCCTTTGTCAAGCACAACTCCAGTTCCAGTTACACATAATTGCACATTTGCACGCCGACCCTATTTCTAGGAGTCAGTTTGATTATTTGAGGGGATTTTCTCAAGACCAGCAATTTTCATGGCCTCCTCTTTCTTCTGATTACTTCATACTCGACGGTCCGATCCTACTATCCTGCTGCTTGACTTTCAGTGCCTCATTCTGTCTCTTTACTCATTTCTTTTTTTGTGGGAACCTCATGTTTTCCAGCCTTTCCTAATCCTCATCAAGTGTCACCTCTTCCTCTAACCTTGAACAAAAAACTCGAGACTTTATTTATTGTCTTTTAGTTGGATCTAACATGCTTGCAGACGTATTTTCCATGTCCTACCACATTGCAGGTAAATTTAGATTAATAAAGTTTGTTTTTCAGTGAACTATGTACTAAATGTTTTTGCATAATGAGAGTGAAGGGCAGTTTTATAACCAAGTAATGTGCGGCTGTTACATCATTGTTCCAGTGAAAGGTGAGAGGAACATATATTTTTATTTTTAAAATCAGCACATTGTAAATTGTGTTTTTAACAACAGAGAGCCTCCACTAAAACAGTGTTGCCACTGAACACTGACACCCCTACAACTGCTTTGGGAAACCAACATGTATTAGTGGACTATTTTTTACTATTTTTCACTGTTTATGTGAAAGCACTTTTCTGGGTTAATTTGCAGAAAGATTGGAGATCCCACTATATTTTTTCTTTCTTTCATTGGGCTACAGAAAGAACGGTTCAATTCTAATCAAACAAGTATAACGTGAACAATGGAATTAAAATAGAGTTTTATTCAGTCTCACATGTCACCTGACTGACCTGTAGCAGTAGTAAAGTGTGCCTTTAATAAGGCAGGAATTTTAAGGTCTCTGCAGGGAACAGCTGAATGTTGGGTGGACTGTTAGACAACAAGTAATCTGAGATTCACTGAATACAATTGAAAAATAATCACTTTTTCTATTCGGTGGTGGGGGTATAGTATAACAGTATATGTAAATATCTTTTTAATACAGGTAGAATTTTAGAACTACAGAATGTAAAGCATAGCAGGTACTGTACTGTACTAATGTATGTATGATCAGTTTTTATTTACCAATAAATATACTAAATTTATCAAACAGCAGCAGAGACCCCTTTCATCAGGAAACGCTTGAAAATGTGCTAAAAGTCTTGTTACACCATCTTGAGCATGTTGTTGTGGGGTGTTGAATTGGCTCTGGCCCCGTGGACTCGTGTAGTCATGGTGAGAGTGGTATCATCTTACCCAAGCAAGATATATTTTTACACCATGTTGTTGCACAGTCTGCGTCCGCCTGGCGTCTGCCCTCCCTCCTTAAACTTCCTGGACTGAACCAGGTGGATTGTGTGGTGCTGCACATGGGAGACGTGTGCGTCACAACCACGTTTTGTTTGTGTGGGTGTGTGAGAGGGTCAGCTAAAGGATGCTTTTTCCGCAACCGCTTGAGGCAGGAGAGCCATAGCAGGCAAATGAATGGCATGAGAGACATCTTCCAAACCACAAAGATCCAGAAGAACAGGCAAACACATAGCATTTACGTTCACTTCTAGTTTTTGTCATTATTTTGAACAGAGATAACATAATAACACTGAAATAATTTGTGAGTAATAGGAGTGACTTACTGTAAATAGGCACCTGCAGGCACCGGTTCAGACATATTTTAGGTGTTCAATATTTTCTTATAATTTACTGTTTGTTGAGCTTAAAACTTGTGGCCTGTTTTCAGACAATCTTGAAAAATAAGCACAACTAGAAATATACTGACTATGTATTTTTTTATCTATTAATTTCGCTGTCAAATCAACCATTGGTCTTCAGGGTCCAGGCATTGTGAATATGCACAATCAACCTATTATAAGGGGCAAGTCTTATTGTGACGGCTTCTTCTTAAAATTAAAGCCACTGTAGCTTTGCAGTAACACAATTACAGCTGGAGCTACAGCTGTTTTGCCTTAGTTCCAGTCTAATGTTTTTTTTGTTTTAGTAACGGTCACAGATTCAAACCTCACATTTTGAACAGCCTTAAATAAGCACAGAGGCTACTCAATCATTCTGCCAGTTCTTGCCAGTCTCTATGCTACGCTGAGCTAACCAGCTGTTTATTTTAGCTTCATTAAGTCTATTCTTCCTATTACCTGATGTGAACCAAACTCTATTAGACTATTCAGATATTAGAGTATACACTGGCTTTCCCCTGGGATAACTGGTCCACTTCTCTCCTTTGTCAAGCACAACTCGTTCCAGTTTCACATAATTGCACATTTGCACACCGATATATTTCTAGGAGTCAGTTTGATTATTTGAGGGGATTTTCTCAAGACCAGCAATTTTCATGGCCTTCTCTTTCTTCTGATTACTTCATACTCGAGGATCCTATCCTCCTATCCTGCTGCTTGACTTTCTGCCTCTAATTTCATGCCCTGCTAAATATTTTTTTGTGGGAACCTCATGTTTTCCAGGCCTTTCCAAATCCTCATTAGGGGTCACCTATTCCTTTAATCATAAACAAATATTCAATACTTCTGTAATTTTCTCTTGGTTGGATCTAACATTCTTTCAGATGTATTTTCCATGTACTACCACATTGCAGGTAAAATTCCCTGCTTATATCTGTCTGTGTGTGTGTGCGCCTGCGTTCGTGTGAGAGATAGAGTGCATGATAGTATATCTCAGAGGGAACAAATTTAAGATCTCTGCAGGGAACAGCTGATGGGTTTTAAAAGTTGGGTGGACTGTTAGACAACAAGTAATCTGTACAGAGATTCACTGCATTAACTTGAAAAATAACTTCTTTTTCCATTTAGTGGTGGGGTTATAGTATAACAGTATATGTTAATTTATTTTTGATACAGGTAGAATTTTAGAACTACAGAATGTAAAGCATTTCAGGTACTGTACTAATGTATGTATTTTTCTTTACTTGTAATTATACTAAATTTATCAAACAGCAGCAGAGACCCCTTTCATCAGGAAATGTGCTAAAAGTCTTGTTACACCATCTTCAGCATGTTGTTGTGGGGTGTTGGATTGGCTCTGGCCCCGTGGACTCGTGTAGTCATGGTGAGAGTGGTATCATCTTACCTAAGCAAGATATATTTTTACACCATGTTGTTGCACAGTCTGCATCCGCCTGGCGTCTGCCCTCCCTCCTTAAACTTCCTGGACTGAACCTGTTATGATCCGCCCCTTTCCCCTTGTTCTCCTGCCTCCCCTACCCTATTGCCTGTGTCCCCAGTCTGTGTGTGTATGTGTGGTATTGGGTCAGGTCTCAGGTTATTTCATGTATCTAGATCTAACTTCCACGTTCAAGTCAACTTACCGTAGTTCCTGTGTGCTCCAGGTTTATGCTGCCTTGCCTCGTCCAGCTCTCCACCTCCATCCGTCAAGTTACCTGCCAGGATCAAGTCCCCGGAATTGCTCCCGAGCCCGCCTCTGGAGTTGAGCCCACCAGTCTCGGATGACCGCCGCATAGCCAGGAACTCCAGTCCTCCTTTTTTGTGTGTAAATAAATGCCCTTTACTTACCTCAAACCATCTCCCTGTCTTCTGTGCTTGAGCGCTCTGCATTTGAGACCAGGCCTTCCCCGTGAGAGATTATAGAACCAGGTAGATTGTGTGGTGCTGCACATGGGAGACGTGTGTCACAACCACGTTTTGTTTGTGTGGGTGTGTGAGAGGTTCAGCTAAAGGATGCTTTTTCCACAGGAGAGCCATAGCAGGCAAATGAATGTCATGAAACACATCTTCCAAACCACCAATACCAAACCATATTTGGCATTTATCTTATACTACTGAGCTCATGGTAATCTATCCTAAACTATACAATGATAAAATTACAGTTAGTACATGCTTACATTAGAAACTGAAGAGTTCTTTATTTTACCCTAAGCTTGACTCAAAATCTCATAGTAATAGTAATAGTAAGTCTGTTAAGACATTGTGTCTGTCTATGTTTGTTTGTAGTGCTTTGTATTAACACTCTGTATTTTACTTGAATGTGTTTGATAATTATCTTATATGCTTTGTACATTTGATAATAGATTGTAATACATTATCTTAACAGACTGTAAGAAACTGGGCACAATTAATGAAAAGCCATCAGCAGTAGTTCAGTGTTGATTTTATATCCAAGACACACAATATTTTCATATGCAGATGATATGATAGTATATCTGTGAAACCATCAATCTAAAAACCAATTCAATTTTACAAAATTTTGACTTTTCTCCAACTCTGTATTCCTGATTTGTTAGTGTGGTTGATTCCGGAAGTCTTTGATTGAAATCAAAAATACATTTATAGTATCTTTTAACAATTATCACTGTGAATGTTGATGAAAGAGGAATCACTTATGATCTTTCCTTGTTTTGTGTTCTTTATCAATCATTTAAATTATGTTTATTTACTGCAAAAGCATATGGACACAGGGACACTGGCATATACAAGGCACAAACAAACAGAATATAGAAATGGGGGTGTTAATAACTAGATACGGTTTCTATTGTGTCTTGGCGTGCATCTATGTTCGGCTGTATTTTAGGAGGTAGGGCTTCTCAATGAGCACAGTCAACACGTAACTCCCCACCAGTGTCAGCACCAGGTGACCAAGGAACAGGTACATCTAATGAAGAGAGGGGACATAAAATACACTTTGTAGAATAGCACAGAGTGACAGCCAACCCATGGTAAAATCTGAAATAGCTCAGCATTAGAGCTTGATGAAATTGAATGAAAAGGACTGTTTAAAGCACTTACGAAGTTTAAGGCTGTGTAGTGGGTAGGGGTCTCTTGCAAGCCCATATAGAGGAGTATTAAAACAGGATGTGACAGATAGCTAGCAAAACTGATATTGGACAGTGGAAGCCAGAAACCCAACGACAAGAAGCTCTTGATAAAACCTGAAGAATCAGAAGAAAACAGAGAAAAATAAAGTGCCATGGACATTGTATTTTGTTTGGTGTGAATACAGTGTTGGATCTCTGGAACATTCCTGTCTGGACGTTTTACCTCCATGACCGTCCTCACAGGCCACTATGATCCAGGTCACAGCCAAAGACCAGAGTTCTCTATGCAGTCCTTGATAGAGGGCATGTGGCACAGATGGATGGTCTGGGGTCTCCTTTAGGACGTAGGCTAATCCAACCACCACAGCCATGAGGGAAAGAGAGCAAAACCAACCAAGTGCTGCCTGCCACTGGAGTGACAGCAAGAATAATGACAACAAGAACATAAGTAAGATGGCAGCATTGAGACTTGTATGTGTACAGAGTCTGAATGGCTTGATGATATTTCAAAATAGCGTATAATGTGCTCAAATTAGTGCTAAAAGAATGAGCAGAGTGTCAACATTTTGGCAGAGATGCCTGTAAGTGTGATCTTAATTTCTTACCTTTTGCTTCAGAAGCTGTTCTTTCTTTGACGTCAAGTACATTCCAGTCAAGATCCCTATTAAAAATGGCCCATATCTTGTGTGGGGATAAGTATAGTAACGGAAGATATAGTTGTAAGATTTCCTGCAAAACAAACATATACATATATATTATTCTCTTTAACATTGGATTTTACCATATAAAATCGCCAAGTAAAGAAAATGAGTGGATGTGTAAGTCACACGTCACTTAATGTATTTGGTTGCTAAGCTGGTTGTATTAGCACTAGACTATAATCTCTTACAGTGCAGAGAATCCGAAGACTGGCAGCTGCAGGAGTGCAGTTGTAATAGCACTGGCAGCAGTGGTCATCAGCAGCAGGCCTCCTGCCACGGCTGCAAACACACCTTTGTTGCTGAAAACACAAGATAGGATGGGTAAGATGTGACTAAGGGTCAAGGTGGTGACTATTTTACAAGATAGCAAATTAGAACTATTTTTATAAGATAAGGGACAGTGGACATACAGTTTGTAAAAATAGAGCAACAAAGGAGTGGTGGCATAACACTGGAAGTCAAGAGACAAGTACCATGACCAAGGAATACACTGAAGACAAATTGAGAGACAAAAATTAGTAGGTCAATACACGTATAATTACATATTGTGTCAGAAATAGAACCAGAGCCACTGAACTACTGGTTAAACTTACTACTTCAGGGTCATTGATGAGATTGTTGATCAAAAGCACGTGAGCCCACCAGTATGGCTTACAATTCATCCATATATCAAGATATGGAAACCAGTAGGGTCCCCACTGGACCACACAGATGAGGCCGTGGGTAAAACACATAATAAACAGATGTAGTGGCTGAAGCCTGTAGTGAGGCAAAGACAAAGAACAAAACAATCCCATTTATTTTGTCACTAGCTTTGAGATTGCACAAAAAGTACACAGACAGATTGATTCACATGACTAGATTTTGTGAATTGATGAATATACGTTACCTTTTAATCCTGTTGAAGAGGTAGTTGGCCACCAAAGAGGCGCTCAGTTTGCCTTCAGCCCTGTTGATGGAGTTTAGCAGGGATCTGGCACTGAGCAGACCTCTGAAACACAGAAGCTGATAGGAAAACAGCTAAAACTGTAAACTAAATACTCATCATTATTTTTTAAATGTAATTTTTTGATTCATACACAATGTTAACTCAACCAAATTCCATGTGGATTCAGTCTCACCCCAGCAGTAAAAAGGTGTCTACAGCCAGATAAACCGGTCCGCTGATGGTAAACACATACAGGACGCTGCTCTCTGTTATTTTCCTCATGGTGTTGGTGTTATCTACAACAGAGATAACGTTAAGTAAAATGATATGTGTGTAATGGGAGTGACATGCAAATTAAATGAGCTAATACAAATAACTCTGGTTAGTACCCAGGTTACTTGATTCAGTAAGTTGTGTATTGTGGCCACAAATGATCCATAACAGGCTGAGAACACGGATCCCATTCAGGGAGGAGTAGCCTCCTCCTGGGATGGAAGAGGAGGTGTTCAAGACTCCTAGGCTGGTGTTCTGTAGGGAAAAGGCCTGCAGGCACCGGTTCACACAGCCTCGGGGAAAACACAGTGGTGTCTGGTCACTGCTATCTACAACGACAATATTCAAGCAATATCTCATCATAAACAGAGGTTAAAGCTTGTGGCATGCTTTCAGGCAATCTATAAAAAACAAGCACTCACAAACTAACCATGTACTTACTATTTTCCTCTGAAATGTCGCCATTCATTTCGCTGCCAGATGAGTCATTGGACTTCAGGGTGCCATACAGGTTGAGGCCAGTGTTTAAACTGGAAGACTCTCCAGATGGACTGATCTCCCTGCTCCTTTGCCACACTATTATAGTGGTGAACAGGGTGGCCGCAAGAGGAATCGCAACCATTACACAACACACAAACCTGCAGGAGAAAAGGTATATCGGTACATCAGGGGAAGAGTGACCATTGTTGAGTATCCTGAGCCGAAGACTTGCACGTGTTAAGAGACACCTCAGTGCACATGCAGATAAGACAATACAGAGGGTTAAAAAAGTCCACCACTTACAGGCAAGTGATATGTGATGCATCTGGGGTAATCCTTGTTGGCAAACAGCGGGTCATGATCAACTGCTGATTAGACTGATTCACCAGGATGGAGGGAAAAGGAGGAATGAGGGACATCTGACCAAACTGAAGTCTCCCTGTTGAAAGAAGTGAAAGTGAAAATGAAACATTTGACTGAGCGAATCAACACAATAACAAGATTTAAAAATCACTCACCGGACACCACCAGCATTTCCACATCGTCTCCTGCACAGGAGTCAGGAACACAAATACCCACAAAATACTCGACCGTGTCCTTGGGTAGTAAAACAAAACTTAAATCAAAATCTAATTTTCTCACCTTCTCATAATTTTTCTTCTGTAATTGCGTTGTTATTGTTACCTGCCGAAGAAACAATTGGCAGTACTGTCCAGAGAAAGTGGGACCGTGGGCAGATCGACACTCCTGCAGCAAGCCAGGCCGGTTGGCATTTCCTCCTCTAACGTTGCTACCCATCTTTCCAAATGAATCATACACTGATAATACACACAAATGCACATATGTAAATGCAGTGAAGTGTGAAAAACAAAGGAATCTATGAATCAGCAATAGCTAATGTTTCAGTTTTGTGAGCGACCATGATTTTGTGAGACCGCCCTGTGGGTACGTGTTGCTGAGGATTTGTGGAAGGGAAAAAAACTCATCATGACATAACTTATACATCATTACATCATATGTCAAACCACCTGTATCAGGATCTTTGCTAACATTTACATAGCTAAATATATGTAATTAATTTGTTTTTTTAAAAGTGGTGTAATGAAGTTTTGTAAATTCTATTATTAACTCTATATCCCTATTTACCATGATATTGAAGCTTCAGTGTTATTAAAGGGTTTCCTTTCCATTTATACATTTGCCAGTCACCTACTGATTGTGTGAAATTTGTGAGAAGGCCTAAGTAGGTGGTCTTCTTGAGAAGAGGAATAATGGAAAATATGATTGACGGTGAAAATAAAAATTAAATGAGAACTGTCTGTCAATATAACAGCAACCAAGATAATTAAGATCTCCATAACCACGTCACTATAATTTTAATAAATGAAATCCTTTAAATATTCGAGGTACAGTTAGCAGTGATAATTACCTACAATACAAGAGGAAACACACCAAACACAGAGAGCATGTAAGCTGTGTATTTGAAATGATGTGAACATAAAATTGTATGTTTTGTAATACTGCAAATATTTTTGTATTCAAAGAAAATGCATATGTTTATGTCCATCTTCTCTTTTTGATTTGAGCTAAAGTCTGTTGTCTAAAAGATTTCTAGATGAATATTAGTACTACTACAAAAACAACACTGTACTATTCAATAATTTATTCTAACAAAAGGCAGCAACACTCACTGAGAACAGCATATTCCTTTGGTCTCTCCTGGTTAATTTCCCAGAGGAAAGCATTGGTATCCTCTTCACATCTTTGAGTCACAGTATAGTTCAGAGTATTTTCCAGCTCTAAACTAGTTCCTGCAAACAGAAGGAAAACCAAAAATATCAGGGCCATCTCAGGAGTGACTGCATACGTTTGGAGAGAGGTGTTTAAATAACATGGGAGGGGACACACCACACCATTATTTAAAAAAGTGTTGTGAAATCATCTGCCATAGGCTGGATTTAAAAAAAAAAACTGCCTTCTACCCCACCCACAGGTGGATTGTTTACATAAAGGGGCCCAACCTAGAAAAACAGAAAAACACAGCATTTCCATTTTCTTCCAGTTTTTGTCATTATTTAAAACAGAGACAACTGAATTTAAGTCAAATTATATCTGAGTAATGGGAGTGAATTACTGTAAATAGGCACCTGCAGGCAACGGTTCACCATTGGTTCGAGGTAGGGGCAAATAACTTGGCTAAAATATAAAAATCTATAAATCATCAATCCTTAGTCTACATTACAACCAAATCATTTTTCTACGATCCCTTGACTTCCTGTTTCAATCATCGCTTTGGTAACAAGGAACTGATCATTAGATCTACATGAGTCTTGACAGAGCCTCTTACACTGGGGTATTATATTAGAAATTAGGTAGGGAGGGCGATGTTTTATCCGTGTTTTCTTTTGCTATTCGGTAAAGTGAAAACATGCAGAAAGAAAGAAATTCATAAATGTATTGTGTTGAGTGAATGTGTGCGTTAAGGGGTGAATGTGATTCATTAGCAATTTGACTGGTGGTTAAGAGTAGAAATGCTGTATAAATGAACCCCATTCCCTTAATAATCAATGCACTGCAAGACAATTACATTTCAAAACCCCCTTCATCCAAATGTAGCATTTAACAATGCAAGAGTTTAAATGATCACAAGAGGAGTTCTGATTTATTTCCACGGAGAAGAGCTGATGTCGTATGTGTAGTAGACATCAGGTCGCCTCTGGCAGGTTTCATCATTTATTGACGCCCCATATAAAAGAGCAACTTTATACACAAGCATCAGAAATGTCTAAAAACAGCAGCAGCAGCAGCAGCAAGAAAGACGCGTTCTAATCCAAAAACAATTCACAGACTGATTCTCACATGCAGTTTTACAGCGCTAGACTGTTGGTCTTATTGTTGGAGTAAAAAAGGTACTGTTCATAACAGAGCGATGGTGATGATGAGATCTGGAAAAGAAAGCAAAGGAAATTAATGAGAAGATAGTATTCCTTTTTTAAACTTCCAACGAGATTTTTGATTTACTTGAACGGGTCGGCTTGTTAATTGGATTGTTAAGTTTTTCCTCCAGTTTGAAATGTCTTCATCAACATAATTACTGTCCATCCACAACCACCCACAAACTGAAGAGATTTAAAAAGAAAATAAGACAAACAGAAATGTTGACATATGAAATACAGGATAATTGGAAGTTCCTGCGGGCAAGTGCTTTCACTAAAGTGTTAATATCAAAGAGCTGCCATTGATAGTACATTAAGTTTCACAGTCTTTTACAAAATACAGTATTAAAAGCAAACTCAACTTTGTTTTTAAAATACTCCTGTTTCTGAAACTAATGCTTGACCTAATCATCCATAAAAATATGAGCTTTAAACTCATTTTCATTTTTTTAAAACAATTTTAAGTTCATGTGCATTTGATTTGTCATTGATAATAACTTGACAGGGTTTTTAATTGAAATGCAGGAGGAGATGGATGTTCAATGTAATATTATCTCAAAATGTATTTATTTATCAGAAGGAGACCAGGGCCATGGTTTATTGTAGAAGTCGAGAAGGGCTCAAACTGAAATATTAGTTATCCATGAAATCAAAAAAAAATTTGAATGTTCAACTTTTAAATTACAAAAATGAAGACCTCGGCTAGGTGTGGCTAATATAAAGGGGAAACCTGAATCTCCAATTTTAAAAATGTTTTCTACCAGACATTCATTGGACATTAGCAGCATTAAGAACTCAGAACACTGAGGTTTAATGAGGTTTAATCCCATATTATACTGACATCTCCTTAGATTATCTAATCCTAGTGAGAACACAACAATGGACACTGTTTAAAATAAAAGGATCTTCTGTAATAAGAGGTTTACTCAAGGCCTATAGAAACATCTATGAGTGTACAAAAAGTATGTTGTTCAAACACTGACTCTGACATATACTACACATTGCGGTGAGTATAGTGTATACACATTGCAGTTTACTTTGTTTACATTATATATATATATCTCTCTCTATATATAGAGAGAGATATATATCTCTCTCTCTATATATACAGCATAACCACAGCCAATGCACATACTGCCTGTTGTTTGCAACAATTAAACAAACAACAGTTGAAAAGGTTACAAGGTGAGTTTTCACTTCTCCGCCGCGCTCAGTCTCTTTGACTTAATGAATGCCATTCCATGTGTCCTCATGTGAGTGTTCAGGTTTCCCTCCGTTTCAAACGTCTTCCCACACACTTTGCATTTGGTGTTTGGTGTCCCGTCATTGTTCTCGTCCGTGACATCCAGCTGGTTCTCCCTTTGACTCTCGTCGTCGCCCTTGGCCCGTCCGTTGTATCGGCCGAGACCCTGCGGCTCCTTCAGCCGGTGGACGATGAAGAGATGCCGGGCCAGTGAGCGGTTGGAGGTGTAGCACAGGCCGCACTCCTGACACTGGTGGGACGAGCAATCGGACTTGTGCTGGGGAATGTGTTTGTGGAAGGCGGCGATGTCCTCTGTGGGGAAACCGAGGACAGCACACTTGTGAACTTTGGGGATGTTCACCTTGAGCCTCTTCAAAGGCTGTGAGTCGAAACCCCTGGAGTTCAAACCTGGAGACCCCTCATCTTCCTCTTGCTTCCTTTTAGGGCTGGGGGTCTGTAGAGGTGATCGAGAGGGTGTGTTTTAGGCGCCACAGGAGAATCGTGAAATACACTTCTACGGTAAAATGATTCTGATAAATGACTGTATATGTATGCAAATTTGAGCCACATTATCGTCACCTGGTCAGGTAAAATCTCCACTTTATCAGTGTTGACAGTCTTCCCCTCTGCTTCTCTGACGCTATGCATCATCTGAATGTGCTGATCCAGCAGAGATCTTTTAGTGAATGGTTGGCTGAGAGCTGGACAGTGCCTATCAGAGAACAGGAAATCACAATTACAAACTGATTTTGTCTTCTTTTATTTGCATACACACAATTTGTATTTTGCACTTGTCTACAGGAGCATTAAAGATTTGAACTTCTAGTGTACCTGTGTAACAGGGTATCTAGACACAACTTGTTGAAGACTGCATTTTTTTTGGACTACGTCTCTTGCACCTCTGACATACCAGATTCTCTTCTATTCTCTCTGCTCTACTAGTATGAAAGGATGCAAATAGAGACACCAGACAGCTAAAGTATTTTAAAGACCATTAACTTCATCAACTACAACAGAAGCCTTCCTGGTGTGGTTGCGATGGCAGCTCCTGTTCATATAAGACTATGACTTGCACAGTTATACACATTAATCGTTTGGACAATGCATGGATTTGCACCATCTGGGACCATGCAGGGCCATGAGTCCTGAACGATGAGTGAGTGTACTCACGGGCAGGTGTAGACCCTCCGCAACCCCTTGTGTTTGAGGCGGTTGTGTCGACAAAGACTGTGGGAGGACCTGAAGGACTTGTCACACTGTCGACATGGGTGCTTCTTCAAGATCTGCAATATGAGTGTGAGACTGCGTAAGGTACCCAAAGAAATGCTTCAACAGCCTTATCTTCGGAATGCAAGAAGTGTGCCTCTGTGGTTTGGATGAATGTTAGTGGCGGTCTCTTTCAGTATGGTTTTCTTTTGTGTGTGTGTATGTGTGTCTCCATTGCAAATCCATTTCCTGACAGGAATCTCAAAACAGGACAACGTGATCAAATTCAGCACTTCTCTATGAGAATGAAGTTGGACATTCACCTTGCCGTGCTCACGCCGCATATGAGCCACAAAGACCTCACGGGAGCTGAAGAAGCTACTGCAGTCTCCACATGTGTATCCTGAGCTCGGAGGGCTCTTGAGGTCTGCTGAGCAGTTGATGTTGGTTTTCTTCCGTGGTGCAGGTGAAGGCTTCTTCTCCCCTTTGTCTTGAGCGTTGACTTTTCCTCCATCTTTGTTGCTATGACTGCTTGGGCTGTTGCTTTTGGTGCTGTTCGAATTGGTGGGTTTGATGCTGAGAGGAAGGTTGATGCCCAGGTTAGGTGGACCCTCAGTGGTCTTCAGGGTCCCATGAATGGCCTGCATGAAGGATCCAGACGCGCAGATTCAATTATAGTTCTGCATTTATAAAGCACCAGTAAGTGAAACATTTGTAGACTGAACATAATTGTTGTTGGGATACATTAAAAGTGGATACAATTGTCAAGCATGCTGAAAAATATATATATATATTTTTTGGCCTACTTTGATATGGTCCAACATGAGCTGTTTCTGTGCGTAATGCATGGAGCAGTCAGGGCATTTGAACACTGAAACTTTGTGATTGACGACATGTTGGTCAAAGTGTGTATAGAGCAGGGACTGCAGAGTGAACACAGTATCGCACATGGAACATTTGTAGATCATCCTGAAAGAAAGAAAAAAAATCAGGTCTCTCTTTTAAAACACTGCCAATTTACTGCTAAATGTTAAGAAACGCACTTTATACAAAAATAAAGCACCGGAAAAAAAAGGGTTAAATAAGTGTGTCCTCTTGTGTTTTGCATGAAGCTTTTAAACATTCAGCTGCACCCAATGTGTGAGAGAGAATTTGGTTATTTATATAATGGGACTATTAGTCAAATTCAGCACACATTGTTAGTACAAACCGTTTGCATATTGTTTACCATCAGAGGTTTGCCAGAACACCTGCTCCTTCCAAAGAAATGAATTACGAGTGGTTTCAGTGAAAGGTCGCCAAGTGGAAAAAAACAAAGGCAGGTTAAGCCACCATGTCTAACACCAGCAAATCCTGCTACTGATGAAGCAGCAGCAGAATTGGACATGGGTATTTGATTGCATTGAAGTGCGCCTGTGTGAAATGAGGTGTTTCGATGTGTAAATGTTAGATTGGAATCTTTTTGAGGAAAGAGTTTACGTGTGTGTGTGTTGCCTGTATGTAAAGACCTACTTGGGCTCTCCTGCCACCACTCCTGGGTGCTGTGTATGAGTATGGGAATGTGTGCCAGGCGCAGACTTGAAGGCCATGGGGCAGAGAGGACATTTATAGAAGATCTCACAGTGAGCACTCTGGACGTGGGACTTGAGAGTTGCAACATCAGCGAAGATCACGCTACACTGTGTGCAACTGTGGGGAGGAATGAAAGACACGGGGAGAAAAAGTGTTTGGTGAAAGCAGGTTTTCATAGCCTAGAGTCATTCTGAATAATAAAGTTTTCTAAATTGGGAAAAACAACTATTCACTTTAAACAGGTTAAATGAGGGAGAGAGAGAGAGAGAGAAGGGGGGGATTTCTCCATGATGTAAATTAGTCAATAGTGTCGTTGCTGTCAAACTTTAAACCTGTTCTCCTCTCTTTAGGTGTCAGCTGTCATTTCACTGATTCGCTGTTACCGTCCTCCATCCCATTCACCTCTTCTCTGCAGAAACTCCTCATCGCATTCAGATCTTCAGCCTGGCTAAATATTTAGAATACGGATATGAGAATAATTTAAATCTGCTCATCTAACCTTTTGCGAGATGAGTGTCTTTCCCCAAAATATTGGACTACTCCTTTCAGGAGAGCATTTAGACTTAATTTTGTCACCTCTTGTTTCAGGGAGAAGATTTTTTTTTGCATTAATTACAAATTTAAATTTCAAAGTTTAAATCTCTCATGTTTTGCAAGTGCGTGGGCATGCAATGTCACATTTGTAAATTTGGCGTGAGTCAATATAAATATGCAGTTAAACAAGGAGACATTGTTCATTTCATACCATTATATTAGGATTGTTCAATTTTTAATGGTTTGTATCTTGGGTGACTCCACATAAAAATTGTTACTTTCTATTTTTTTCTTCATAAGTTTCATTATGAGTAAAATCCCTTAAAGTGATGTTGAATTGCTGTCAAGCTGAGGCAAACCTACTGTAACATTAAATGTAATTAGAAAATGAGATTGTAAGTGACACTTACAATGAAAGAAAAGCAAGAACCATTTAAATCAGGGTGTAACCACTTACCAAAGAAGGAAACTTCTAAATAAATGTAGTGAACTTATTTTTCCAGATTTGACAATCCAACAAAAAAAGATAATAAATAGTTTGGAAACCAAGGTGGAATGAACTTTCCTTCAAACTTTGGGAACTATAGCTTACTGGATAGGACTAAAATGCATATTAATAACGTCTTTATTTTACTTAATGTGAACTTACCGGTAGCCGACTCTACGAGTGTAATGTAGACAGTTCTTGATGACATGTGACTGGAAGTGCACAGATCGCCAGCTGGCGCCACACTCGGGACAGATGTATGGAGACTTGTGCTGATGGATACGTTGGTGTGACAGAAAGCTGCACTGATTTGGCAGAAGCATTTGGCAAATCGTACAGGTTTTCTATGGGTACAAAAAAAGAGGATAAAAAATGTATTCTATAATGGCTCTGACATGACAGCATCCTGAGGAGTTTTTGTATCTAATATTTGCTTTAACTCACGAACCTGTGCAAACAATTTCATTTACAGTATGTACCAAAGACCTGAACACTCAGGTCTTGATAATCTCAAAAGACATTTGTATTTCCATAAAGAAAATACTTGGAATAATCCACATATCTCTTTATGACTAGTGTTCTCTTTGGATCTCCTTTTTATTTTATAAAAAGTGCCAATAAAACTTGCCTCAAAGACATCTGAAAACCTTTGACCACGACACTAATAACACTAGACGGAAGTGATAAGGTGTGTGATTTGAGTGAATGGACCTTTTTTTTAAGTTTAAGTAGATGTAGACAATATTTTACTCTTTCAAATATTATAATATGAAAGGGCTCACTCGTAGGGATTTACCTATATAGAATTTTCGCCAAACCTGAAGGATCCCTTAGCTTTACAGAGCTTTTTTTTGTGAGTTTCAACTTACTGAGTTTCAGCTCATTCTTTTGCACTCCAGCCAACAACATAGCTATGGTGTTGGTTCACTCTCTCTTCACAAAGCATAGTTATCGGCTGCAGAGGGCTTCCTATTTTCAGCTAAAATAATTTTTAAAAGCCTACTGAACAAGGGGCCTTGGACTTGCTCTTCATCCAAACAGCAGACAGCCATGGTTACTGACTGGCTGGTGAATACGTGGATTATTTAGCTCCTACAAATCTTTCCTTCAGTAGTTTGTGGAGACCAAAACTGAATTAAAAGACAGTGAACATTGGTCTTACTAGAAACATGTCTCCAAATGAATGCCTGTGTTGCCTTGTAAACTGTTTGCTTACACTTTCTCGACATCAACTTAAAGTTACATCTTGTTTTTACTGCTCCCAAGTGGCCAAAAATAGATTTAGTATTTGCAGCTTAAATCACTCTATAGCAAATCTACAGCACTTCATGCCTCACTATGCTGTGTTAATTAATAAATCTTGCAGTAGTCAAACATGTCAGGGTGCTAAAAATGTAATTAAACTATTTTATGTTGTAGTTCACACCAGAAATAAACACACACACACACACACACACACATACACACACATACACACACACACCTGGCCACTGGACTCTTGTGCCTGTTGATAGTGCATGGCTAGTGAGCTGTCATCCTGGAACTTTTCATTGCACTCCATGCACTTAAGACAGTGCCTGCAGAGCTTTGATGCATCATTCTCCAAGGGCATGGCTGCCACAAGAGGAGCACTGCATGTGGCTGAAATCACTGCAGTTTGGGACCCAGTGACAGTACCTTTCCCTGGGGTTTGACTTGTTGGTGGTTGGGCTTGAGTAATGGAGGTGGTACCGGTAACGTTGGGCAGGCCTGATGATGATGTGGTTATCATCTGGTCTGCAGGGATGGGTTTTAGGATTAGATGTGAACACTGCATGACAACCCCTTTGTCCTTGTGGCCTCTGGCATGAGACAAGAGACTGCATTTGTTGTAGAACACTAGACCTTTGGCACAGTGGTTACAGGTGACCTCGATCCGCACACTGCGACGTTCATAGTGCTGTGTCAGGCTCTTCTCAAGAGCAAATGAATCTCCACACTCCAGGCACTTGTAGCCATGTGAAGGTAGAGCGATACAGGCTGCGGTAGGTGGAGAGAGGTTTGGAATATACACAGGTACAGGATTTATGCTACTCAGAACTTTATTGAATGCGTCCACTACAGAGCTTTGAGAGCTCTTTGAGGCCTGACCAGTAAGAATTGTCTGCTGTTTGACATGCTGTGATTGTCGCTTGCTCTGCTTGGAGGAGGACATCGCCTGTTGGAGATCACAGGCAGCAGAGGATACAGTCTGAGGCAGAAGGTTGAGGTTACTGAGATGCACTGTCTTTGGCACTAGTTTGGCATTGACCAGGCAGGAGGCCGGTACCATGACAGTCTGTTGCTGAATAATGTTAGCAGCTTTCAAAATGGCACTGCTGGCACTTTGCACTGATGCAGCAGGAATGACAGTTGCTTTGACTGTGGTGTTGTTAGACAACTTAAGGTTGATGACCCGTGAACCAGCTGTCTTGACTGCAGAGACTGGCAGGAAAGCTGTCGCTACAGCTTTAATAGTCATTTGCTTGGTTATTGCAATTGAAGGCCCTCCAGTAGTGGCTACTACTTTCGTTGGCAAAGAGGGCCTTGTGGAAGATGAGAAAATTGCCCTGGTGGCTGCCATGACAGATGGGCTAATCTCTCCTTCTTTCAGACCCTCAGAATCAAACTCAGGGAGAACTCGGGTGACAGTTCGCTTGATCTGTCCGGATGAGGTCTTGATTGTTTTGATCCGGACCTTTGGGATGACCGGGGTTGAGTCTATGCTTGAGGAAGGGGAACCATTGCTGCTACCCTCACTGGTGACACTGGATGGACTGTCTTGTGGTCTTGTTAGCAGCCTCTTTGCAAACTCTAAGGCTGACTCATGCTCCTGTGGCTTCTCTTTAGCTTCATTGGCTTTGATGGATTCTTTCTGTGTTGTAAGAGAATCCAAAACACCCAAGTCTGTAGCACTAGCCTTTTTGGCACTGAGGGCTGCTATGGCTGCAATACAAGAAGAAAGTTTTGCAGCGGGCTTGCTTTTGACCTGGGTGCTACTGGACAAATGTATAGGCACTGATGACTCTTCAGCCTCATTGCATTTCTTACTGTGTGACTTAAAGACAGTTTCCTCCTTGGGTAACATTGACTGACAGGGATAGTTAAACTTGGGAACTCCTACTGTGCCACCATTGTTGTTGTTGTTGTTGTTGTTATTGTTATTGTTTTGATCAGTTTTTTGGTCTTTGTTTGCTCTGGACATATTTTCCAGTGATACTGGTGATTTGGGATTCTTGTCCTCTCCCTTAGTGGTGTTCCTAAACAATGACTGATCAACCCGATTGTCCATGGGGTCATCCACCTCAATGTTATCATCATCATCAAACTCTTCAGCACTGGAGATTGGGCTGAACTGAATGCATGTGGATGATTGGTTGTTAACTGCCTGTCTTCTCTCCATGGGGGCTTTCCATCCATTCTTGCTGTAATGTTCACTTCTTAATGGCAATAAGCCATTATGAAGTCCCTTGCAAGTGCCAACGGAATGTGGTTGAGAATGGGAGTAAAGATGCCCATCCCTTTCTGATATGGTTCCACCTTGCTCACTGATGTCTGTGTTTCGGATGTTTTTGACAATGACACTAACGCCAACATCATGTCCTGTTGACGAGTTTTGGGCTTCGTCTTCATTGGTAGTCCGCCCACTGGGTTGCTTGAGCTGTCCATTGTCATGGTGGTGGCCAGATTCAATTGCAGCTTTAGGATCCACCATGTCGGGGATGTCGAAAGCTGCCAGCAAATCATCAAAGTCTGGTGTCTTCATATCTCCCATGATCCTGTTCCTGTTCTGGTGAGGAGATCACCTAGGGAAAACAGATAAATAATGATTAGCAATATAATCCACATTTAATACAATTTTTGTGGATTTTTACCTCTAAACTTTAAAGTTAAGGTGCAATGGACATAGATAGCCATGCTGACTATTATCATCCTATGTATTATGGTCCCAATGGAGGTATTTTCCTTTAGTGATGCAAACTGACATGGCGATTAATAGCACCATTTATATTAAATAGATTAAAGACTTTGTATTGTAATTGAAACAGCTACACAGCACATTTCTTAAAGTTGGGTTCATAAAAGAATAATTAGTGTGTTCAGATACCATTGGATTCTGTTAGCAGCACAATGCAATGTGTGCGTCTGCTACTTATATAATCTTTTCAGTTTTTCTCAGCTTGTCCACAGAGCAATATTTCCATTGTCTATGTAATTCATATGGCAATACTTGGAGATTGTAGATATTATAGTCAAGATACAACATTTTCCTCCAATGACAAATGATCGATGAAAGATTTTGACATAAGTTATGGCTATATATGCAACTTCTTGTCAAAGTTATAATAATTAATTATGGTGTGATCATACATATTTTTCTATTCTCATCAGCTGCATTCATTTTAAACTTTGAAAATGTCACAAGAGTACAGAATAATATGATTATTTACTTATTTTATAGATAAAAGCAAGGAGTTCATATATTAGGTCATGTTTATCATCAGCATCTAGCCATGTACTTGTATGCTAGCCATGCACTAATATGCTATTGAAAAATTATATTTGATAATAATATTGTGACATTTTTTCACTTTCAGCAGTGCAAGAAATAAAGGATCAAGTTACTTGACCCCAACTAAAGGTTGAGCAAGGGGATATTTCCACATTTTTGTTATCTATTTCAAGAAGCTACAGAATATAATGGTTGAAAGTATTTATTTTGTTTTTTCTGTTATATATTTTCTAAAAAACTCTATCGTCTGTGGGGGATTTCATTCCAAACACATCATTAAATCTTTAGTTGTGCAGTTTCATTTGTCACCACATGGTGGGCCATTGTCCACATACAGTACAGCCGAAGGACTGCCATGTAAACCATGACTTAGTTACAGCTTTCCGTTGCTTGATGTTTCATTTTTACATTATCAGGGCTGAGCTGAGTGCTCGCTCCTCCTCCCTCCGCAGAGCAAACATTATACTGATTCAAAACTCATCACAACTGTACAGTATGTACGGTAGCCTATGCACAATTAGACCTGATTCTGACATATTTGTCCTAACGTAAGATAACTTTATTGACTGTTTTCAGAGAGAAACACCAGGAAAGCACTTGCTGATCCACAAAGGGAGGTATACGTGACATACGTGACATTTAATGTGGGAACATTCATTATCCCTTATCAATCACTAGATGTTCAGCATTGCTAATAATTGATACAAATCAAATGGGGGGGGGGGGGGGAAATAATAATAATAATATGGCAGTGTGGTAAAGAAATCTATCTTTTACTTTTCTTGAAAAGCTGGATGGTGTCTTGACAACATTAAAGAGTTCCCCTTCTTGAATGTATATTTTCTAATGTATAACCAGGAGAATGATGGCATCAATACAATGTAGATGGTGAGTATGCTTGCAACTTGAGTAATGTTCAAATTAGAGGACACTGGAAGAAATAGAGGAAATATGAACATGATGACTGGAGAAAAAGCTTCTGATAAGGCAATATTGAAAAGATCTACAGATTATGACTCTTTCAAGTAACATAATGTTCATTTATTTTTTATTTATCAAAAAGAAACAATGTACATAGAACATGTTCTGGTTAGTCAACTCAATATGAAAAATACCTTAGTTTTTTTTTAAAGTAACATTTTACTTTTAATGGCAAATAATTGTTCAGAAACAAACTAGACCTTATTACTTCAACAGTGAGCACTGCAAATGATATATATGATATATACTATAATAATATAATATATTAACACACACACACACACACACACACACAGAGCCTCTTATAGCCTGAGTCTTACTGTCACTGCAACAATTCTGAATGCAGATGATGGGAAAGGTTTATAAATGATGAGGTCAACATAATAAACACGACAGAGACACGTAATGGAGAGAGAGGTCAGACGAGGCTGCTGAGCTGTGTGAGGCTGCAGCAGAGAGAGAGAGAGAGAGAGAGGCCTTGTGGAAAGAACAGCTAGCAACAGCCATGACGGCCACGGCAGCCTGACGTAGGAAGTAAATGAACCTTAGAAACAGACAAATATGAGAAATACACAACACAGAACCCCCCCTCAACAGCACTTTAATACACATGCATTGTTACCACCTGAAATCCACACACTGTGTAAAAGACAACTACAATCTCAGACAAGTGAATGTTAAAATAACAATTGTGGAAACATGCAAGTGAATGAGCCACTCCTCACCCTCTTGCCTCCGTCCCTCTCACGACACTAGCCAAACCTTCTTTTCTTTCTTCCTTCCATCCTGCAACAAACACAGTCACAACACTGCTAACCCCCCCAAAAGCCATCCACCCCACCCTGCCTGGAAAATTCTGTCCTGTTTCTTCCCAACCAGGAAAAGGCCCAGAATACAGGGTCAGGTTGCAATCCATGGATCTGGTAAGTGGTGGTGGTCCTGGTGAGGATCCTCCTTTAGTCATTCTCTGCCCCTCTGGCAGCACACAGACATGCAAACAGACACATAGATCATGCTGGTGTGTGTGTGTGTGTGTGTGTGTTGTCTGAGCATGTGTGCGTGTGTGTGAGGCAGGCTCCGGGCTGCAGATTCACAGACTCCCATTCGGCCCCCGGCCCTCGTCCCATCCCAGATCTCCCTGCTCCCCTCGCTGTGAGCCGCGCTGCGTAAAGCACACCGACATCCGGCCAGCGGCGAGCCGCAGCAGCGGATTCTGTGCCTGTGCCACGGTAGCCAGCGGCTGAGCTGTGAGGGGCTGCCAGGGAGTAGCCTGGGCTATCGCTATCCCTCAGTGGAGCACAGAGACGGCATTGTTCCTGTCAGCCCTCTGTCTGCCTCAAACCGGTTTCAGCTGGTTCCGGTCGCCCAACATAAAAGCCCTGTGCTGCAATACGGCCTCAGAAACACACACAGGCAGAAGCACTGGGAATACCTCCCAAGAAACACTGCGACATTCGCTCCACACTACATGTATGTTGCCACATAGATTTAGTGAAACAAGAAAACACAATATTTCATGAACAGATGGCGACATGGCTCGAGGAGATTCCCCGTAGACAGGGAAAGCGTACACAAAATGACAAAAATGACACATTTTAAATAAAAGAAATACACACAAATTGTGACGGATGATGACAGCTACTAAATACACTGAGAAGAAGAAGAAAAAAATGTAGGTAACCACGATGGTATTAGAAGCTCAACCCGGTACCTCGGCCTGTTTCTCCAACAGATCCCCCAGTGCTTTCATCCCAGACACACTGGCAGTCTGCCTGGAAACCAAAAACTTTCATGCAGCCTCCAGCAGCAGTACACGCAGCACTGTGACATGAAGACAAGGAATGTAAAAGCCCAACACAGACAATCTGACAGGGGCAAACAGGCCATTCATGCACCTCCCTCCCCAGTTGGCCATCAAACACATGCCACCCTTATATGCCGCCACGGAGACACACATACACATAAACATGCACGTTCATGCGTATATAGAGAGGTAAATGTGGCATACCCTTGTCAGATTTTCCCCATCTCAGAGATATTCAGGGGGAAAAAAAAGAATCTTCCTGTAGAGGCCTCAGCACCTGCCTTTACTCCACCCCAACCATTCCAGCCCCCATTCTCCTCCTCCTCCTCCTCCTCCTCCCCTCCCCCCTCTTCCCACTCTCCTTCACTGGGTCAGTCCTAGATGTTAGTCCCAGACCAGGCCGGGTTTTCTCCTGAAGCCCCCACCGCCGCCACCACCAACACCACCAACTCCACCGCCATGGCGGTGCATGAAGGGACAGATGGAGAGAGGGGGCAGTGTTCAGCAGGCGAATCAGGCCTTTTGTCTCTGCCTGTGCCGGGGGGGTGAGGGGACTCTCCACTCTGGAGCAGCAGCAGCAGCTGGTGCAGAGGAAGAAGAGAGAGAGGGAGATGGGGACAGAGGGAGGTGGGGAGACGGAGAGGAGCATAAGGGCTGGAAGATGTCTTGGGCCTGTGCTGTAGCATGACAATATGATCGAGTGAAAAAAAGGTTTATCCCCGGATTGTGCCGACGAACTGGTATTGATCCTGCACCTTTTTCTTCAGGGATATATTTTTTCTCTAACAACATGATATATATAAATAAAACAACGGAGGCCTCTGTTTAGGCCCAAGTGCCCGTCCGCATGCTGCGTAAGTCAAGGTCACAGAGTCTTGCGTCTGCTCTTTTGTTGTTTCAGACCAAAGTCTGGCAAACCCGCCTTGCATTCCAGCTGCCCGCTCTGAGTGCGTACACAAGAGAAACACACAATGCCGGGGAACATGGCTACCTCTCTGTTTAAAAGCGCGTCACCCAACGCAGGCCGTCATCATTCCCTCACACTTTTTTAAACATTTTCAATTCATTTCATGCCATTTCCCATGTGCCTGCGTACAATTGTCCCGCCGATTCAGTTATTCACGGAGACCAGTCAGAGAAAATTAGCACAGCAATAACAGTGTAATCAGAAAAAGAAACAATTTCACACTACGAAGGGGAACGATCATTTGCCAAACAAAACATGTTCAAATCAAGTATTTCATATCCTACCTGGAAAGACTGCAGGGAGAGGCTTTCAACAGAATGAGGCTGTCTCTCTTTGGCCTGCTACCAGTCCTTGATACATCTGGCAGACATGGATGCTGCAGCACAAACTAATCACCCTTCATTAAGTGGAGGGCCGTGCCAGATTTATTCACCAGACAACACAAATGCGTTTCATACACTGCACGGCAAATGGAGACGTGCATATATATCATTAAAAGGCCCTCATGGTGCCTCCTGCCTCTCCACGGTGTGAAAGACTCAGCGAGGAGGCTGAAGGGGTTGCCGCGCTCCCCACCCCTGACAAACACACAGTCACATGACGTCACGCTGCCTCCATTCATGTCGGCTACAGGCAGCTAAGGGAAGCGGCTGCAGGCTTGCCGCCTCGTTTTTCCTGGGATGTAAGATACGGATGGTTTGGTTTTGTCACTCGAAAGCTTTAACTACACACCTTTCAAGGGAACGCTACGAACGTCATTCAGATAGTCTGGTGTCCTTATACACAGTTCATTGTTTCCATAGCTGTATCGTGTGATGATGGAACATCGTGGTATATGCATAATCTCAGCGGTATTATTTGTCCAGATTTGAAATTGTTGGTATTTGTTTTTTAGCCCTATAGAATATATGTGTGATCCAAACACTATGTCAATAATGTCCTGAAAAATTGAAGACAGAACCCTGATAGATGTTTTCCATGATTGACTTTAGGCTTCCCGTACATTAACATTCCACTCCCCAACATTTTTGAATCCCAATTGTAACCCTAGAAACAAAAAAGTGAACCCTGTTACCACAAGTTATTGACTTGGTGCAGGGTGAACTACACTACAAGAGTTGTTTTATCTTTTGTTTCTGATTTTTTTTTCTGAATTCCTAACCTGCTTTATAGTCAAACATGGTCCAAACCCACAAAATCCTATTAGAATATTTGAAGCAATAAAAATATGCAGTGTTTTCACTCAGCTTCAGTGACGAGCTGGCTCGTTCCAGCTCGTCACTGAAGCTGAGTGAAAACACTGCATATTTTTATTGCTTCAAATATTCTACATTCTGCTTCAGAATCTAGACATATAGGCTACGTGATACTGTCAGATATTGTGGAATAAGATGATTTTGCCAACTTTAAAAATGAGTATGAGGAGGTAGCAGCATTTTAACTTGACATTCAAAATACATTTTTAACACAAGGATTCATTCATTCTCGTGTCTAACAACACAAAGCAAAACTTGTTGTTTCTATAAATCCCAGCACTACCTTCGCGGTCGCTGATTGGACAGCTGCCTGGTGATTTAGTCACAACTGTGACGAACAGCGGAGATGTCAGAATGGAAAACCGCCTGTCGTTATTGACACCCCCCTGCTGAAAGGCCTCCCTTAATTGCCTCATTTTTACTTTTCATAAAACATTAGTATTATTACAGTCGTCACACCATGTAGACAGAGCACTTACTGTGTCATTTGACATTTGGAAGAATGAACAGTATGAATAGGAAACTGACAGGATGTTATTTCCACAGCTCACTGATAGGAAGATATTTTATCACTTACTCTTCACTCTGTTGTCTATGAAATAAGTCAAATCAAGTCAAATGAAACTTGCGCAGCACAAATTTGAGTCATGAGTGTTTAACTGATATAATAACAACAGTTCAATTTGTTAACAATATGTATTACTACATTCTAAAAATAATATTAATGCCAGTAAATGTGAATTTCATGTCCGTAAGTTATATAATGATGTAGATACAAAATCTCAAAACTAAAATTACTGATGCAGCTTTGAATCTTTTCTATATTCACCCCACAGTGCCACCTGGTGTCTTGGGTCCCCAATAATATATTTTTTTTGATAGTTGTACATATTAAAGAATTGTTCATATTTTTCTCTTTAACGTCACCTTTAACTGATTTATGAAGTTCTACACAGCAGAGGATGACAATGTACAAAAACAACAGGTACCCTTCTTGAATAAATCTTAAATACTACTACTACTTCTACTACTGATAAAAAATAATAATAATAATATTTATAATAAACCTTCACTGCCCTTATGAGGGAAGAAAGATAATAAGTTCATATTTTCAATAGTACACTTTGTTTGACATTTTTAAAGATTAATTTGCTGGGTTTTAAAACATTTTTTTTTAAGGTTATGATATATGAGCGCAGTCAATTATAGTAGGGTTATGCACTTTTAACACATAAATCAAACCTCTTAATAAGCAATTTCCATAATAACTATAAGGATAATAATAAAAACAATAATAATAAGTTATATTTATATTTATTTATATATTTACAAAGCGCCTTTCAAGGGAGCCAAGGATGCTTTAAATTTCACACACACACACACACACACACACACACACACACACACACACACACACACACACACACACACACACACACACACACACACACACACACAAACACACACAGACACACACACACACACACAGATTGTTTCAGAAAATTTTCTTGGTACACGATCACGAGCAGGACCTTGTTGCCTCACATAAACATAAACCAACCGATATCTCAGCTGGCACTGCTCTGTGTCCTACCTGCGGCTGCCCTTTGACCATATGGGGCTCATCCTGTTTGGTTAAGGTCAGCCTTGGACAAGGGATGTGATACGCTATGAGCCAGAGATACTCTCTAATATCCTGCTTGGGTGTGTGTGTGTGTGTGTGTGGGGGGGGGGGGGGGGTTCCTCTGGACAATAACCAGAGGAAACCTTCAACCTTTTCAAGGCGAAATGTTACTTATACCTGTGAACGCTCACGGACGAGCACATGGACTCCTTATCTGTCCTCATCTATTCTTTTCCTCCAGCAATCTGTATGTCAATATGGTCATGAAAGGGATCAGTCAAGTTTGAGAATTTCACTCAGGCACACGCATGGGCGCTTTACTGTGTTTTTAAGGACTGCTTAATTCACACTGTTGACCTTTCCAGGGGGCTCTGTGTGCAGCAATAAGCTGTGCCGATAAATGATGGGGACAATGCAAAACAAGTTCACATATGCCGCATTGTCAAATATTTGAAACTGAGTACACGACAGGTGTTGGCTGCAGCAAAAATATTCATCATCGTCATTCATGGCATCTTGTTTGACCTGATACATGCTGCGTCATTTCCTTGGCTCCGAAAACAATGTGATGCCTGACTGGAAAATTGCATTTTATTCACAATAGCACAAAACTGGAGGCAATTTGCAGATTTCCTCTCACCATTTGGACTAAACAATGATTGGTTAAGACATGGACAGTACGATTACAGTACAGCACAATGTGAGGTCACTTGAGTCAGCGTCAGTCGGGTCTTAAGACTACAAGTGTGAACGTGGATTCAGAAATAAGTGAGCTCACCAGACCAACATGGTCCGCTCCTCACCTGGGCTCCAGGCTCAGCTGCTACAAGGCCTCAAGCAAGTCTGCATCCACAACACACCTGTGGGTAGTGGCGTTGCATTTTGGGTAATGTAGGTGCCAATCGTTGGGTTTGACAAGGAAGAATGTGTTGGATGAAATGATATCCATCGTGAGTCTGAGTAGCTTTATCTAAAACATGTTGGCACCCTTACTTTACTCAATATTTCTTCCTTTTTATGGACTCCACTACATTTCACCATTAAAAATCAAGCTCGCATATTTCACGTTTGTACATTTAAAATTAGTCAATGTTAAAACAAAATAACCAGTTCGTTATAATGAACTCCGCTTCAACATTATAATACTTCTCAAATGTCAGTGCTTCAAAAATAAGAATGAGTTTACTGTACTGTGAAAGGGACCCTGTTGCATTATCAATATTTTTCAAGCAGGAATATTTGGAACTAAAATATATTCACATTATAAACGCTTCATTTTTGGATCAATTATAAATAATCCAAGTCATTTCTTCTTCCACATTGCTGGGATGGTCGAAACGGAAGCAATTACCGACGGGACCCGTCCATCAGCGTGAGATGACGTTGACGAGCTCTGGACCAACAAAGAAAGAAAAAAAAAGGAAAAAAAGGGCCCAATAATTACAGGCTATAGATAATAATTTGTCCTCGTCATTTTTTTTCCTCACACCCATTGTACTTAAAAAAAAAAGAAAAAAAAAAGGCGCTGACGTGCAGCTGTGTGTGGGGGGGGGCACTTTAACTTTCACCGTTGGTCGCATCTGTCCTTGAAGGCATCGGGACTCGAACGCTCTCTGCGCACCACAGCGAGTTGATATTACACAGTTGTTCACATCAGGTTTTCATCCCGTTTGGCTCTAATATCATGGGCGGAGTGTGCTTGTGCTGCTCGTGGACTTGCAGACCGGTGTGGCCACTTTTCATTATTCTGGCCACTTTGCCCTGCGTGCTGCACTGCTCGGAGAGTCCGGCCGCTGCGGGGGCTGCGAAGGTGTACCCGCGGGGCAACCACTGGGCTGTAGGTAAGAGGAAGCCTCTTCCAGATATTTCACATGATATGATTGTGACACGTGTTGATTTCATCGATTGCAACTAGAAGCGTGCACCACGATGGGCGTTGATATTACAATCAAATTAGTCTATACCGTGCATCAAAAGCAGATATCATTTAGACTGTCAGTCTTTGAAGTAAATAGCAGTTCACTAATCACAATAATAGTTTGACTGCGACAACAACAATAATGACAATAATGATAATAATAATAATAACCTTCCTATAATCTTCTCATGGTGTGTGTCAGCTCTCACAACCCCCATTATTGTAATGGACATGTAGCTCTTTTTTTCTTCTTTTTTAAATCGTCTTATCTTGATGGACTCGTCAATGACAGTAAAAAGAAAATATTGAATTTAATCAAGCAAACATACTCTCTTTAGAAGAGAAATCTGTTTCACCGGAAACATATATTGAGCCCACTGCATTAGATAGTTTTCCAACCATCCAGCCTAAATATGCAGTGACATTTAGACTATTAATACTATCACTATTACAGTGTGAAGACGGATACATTACGCTAACTCACACATGTGACTGACCACACACACAGATCAGGTCACCGTCATGCCCTCTCTCTATCCAACTTCTGCAGGTCATTTGATGGGCAAGAAGAGCGTCGAGAGCCTGCCTGAGCAGCGGGAGGCAAACCCTGACGGTGACTACCTCGCGACCTCGGAAGGAGCTGGGGTCACGGAGCTGGACCGATACCAGCCTCTGATGGAGGCTCTGCTGCAGCAAAAGAACCAGAACCAGATGAAGCCAAAAGCTGCAGACGGGCTGCTCCGGCTGCTCAGCAGCTGGAGAGAAGAGGACAGGGACAAGTACCTCAGAGAGGTCAGTCTTTGGATTTGACCTCCTCATTTATGCGTCTATTGGAGTTGTTTTGTTTAGTTTAGCTTTTTAGAAATAAGATGCCATGGTTATGTACGTTTCTCTTATTCATCACTGCATTGCAGATGTCGCACCTGCGTCTTCTGGCTTTGAAACTGCGAGGCGATGACTCCACCTGAAGGCCTGACGGATTCTGTTTGAAAAGCGATCATCGGTATATAATTAACACGTGCCCTGCAATCACATATCTACACTGGAAAGTTTCCCTGCTGTAAGAAGAGGGCGGAAACCCACTGGGAAATTATTTTATCTGTAATTTTAAATGTCTCACTGCAGACATGCAGACTGGCTCGAAAACTTTATGTTGCATAAGCCCCAAAAAAAGAAAAAAGCCTGAATAAATTGAACCTTGTGATAACTGCATTGTGGATGTCTCATCGTGCTTTGCACACCATTCTGTTAATGGTCTTTTATTGATCAGACATTACACAGGCACCACTATGAGACACTCTCGTGTTCACTCCTCCAGTGCAGGGACAGGTTTGTACCACCAGATGGCGCAACATTAACGTTTTAAGAGCATCTGTAGATTCTCTGTTACCAATAAGGTAAAGTATGAAGGGTTTAAAATGATCATAATTACAAATTAAAACAGATCACAAGGAGAAGTTTATGGTCAACTCAATTCACTTCGATGCTGCTTTTTCTCATTAGAAGGGAGAAACACACGTGGGACAGTAGGATGGATGATGATGGGGCCTGTAATTAGCCCTCAGGGGTTACAGACAATGGAACATGCTAATTGAAACAATTTGGCTGCACACATCATTCTCTTAAAGCCAAAGGACAGTTTTTCCTCCTCTGTTCTCTTCCCCTGGTTTTTCACGGTTGATTGGGGCACAATGGACGAACAAGCTACTTTCACCCCATCGTTACGAGTCTAATCCCGGGAGCGAATGGGATAAGGTTTTACGGGAGCTAATGACGACGAAATAAGTGGGTTGACAAACTCGTTTCTCTGAAACATAGAGGGCAAGTCTGGGGGTCCAAGGAGAAACTCCTTCATAACACGCCCTCCGTGTTAATTAATGCTGCTTTAAATAAGATATCAAATGCCACGTAGGTATGCAACTTAATAACATAAAGATCTAGATATTTGGGGATTTACAGCCGGCAGGGTGGATCTACTTGAGCCTGTAACCAGTCAGGAAAATGGGAACTAATATATATATATATATATATATATATATATATATATATATATATATATATATATATATATATATATATATATATATATCTCACTGGAGGGATTTAGACAGCAGCTGCAAATTCTCCTTATTATGACACAACAGAATAGTTTAAAAAAAAAACAGCCAGAAAGCTCCACAATGTTCACTTCATCACTGACTTTGCATTTGATGTAAAATTTGTTTTCTTGCTCTGATTGGAAAATAGTTTTTCCCCAGCCTGACAGTTGTCCACCACTGAGGGACGCTATAATCAGAATTGTCCATATTGCTGTCTGCTTAGGTTCCATCCACTATTTATTTGCATCACGACAAATGATGCTCTATATTTTAACATAAATGTGAGATTGGTGCTTTACTTCTGATAGTTAATGCTATACTCTCCTACATATTTCATTGTGCATCATAGTCTTTCAGGACTTTACGACAAATGTCTCAAATATAAGAGAAAACTTTGATTAGTCATCATTTTCTTTGTTGATTTTACATAGAGAGTTTATTGTATAAAGAAAGTGGTTCACATCGAATAAACCTGTCAGGTAAAAAAACAACAACAACAACAAGCCAGCAGGAGACAATGAGGAGTGCTCCATTTACAACAACAGAATAAATACTTACACATGGGTAGATACGGGATGTGTATTTGTTATATTGATGACATAACACAGGGTAGGAATGAGACTGGTCTGAATGAACAATCAAAACTTTACAGTAAAAAGCAGAGAAGATGAAGGAGAAGAAAAGCAACAGAAAACTCTGTCTAATCAGCAGTTCCATATTTTTTACAGTCCTTTCACAGTTTGTGTCAAACCTCTCAAGAGGGTCATGTTCAACTGACAAGGATGTCTTGAAACCCTAGATGTTAACTGCACGTCTTACTTTTTAAAACTCCCAAAACCAAGTGCAACCCCGTCACCAGGAGGACGAAGTCCGTGTTTGTGAAAAGAAGCAGCAGGTGTTCATGTCTGACCTCCACTCGGCATCACCACGTTTTCCCAATAGACTGAATGTGTTCCTTAGCCTTCATCCTCAGTGAGGCAATACTGGAGTTTCTCGGATCAGCAGAGCACTGGTATGCCGGGGGCGGGGGGCACATAGAGCCGATGTGGGGCAGGTGAGGGCCGTGTCCCAGGGCCGGGCAGTTGAGGAAGGAGGCCGGCAAGGAAGAGGGCATGGAAGGGGGAGGAGAAGGGGTGTACGTGGCCGGGAGGCCCTGCGAGCCGCTGAGGAATCCCGGGAGGGACTGCAGGGAGGTGGAGGTGGTGATGGGCGTGGAGAGCCAGGGGTCCAGCTGCAGACCGGAGCCCAGGGAGCCGGTGGGGGAGCGGCTCAGGGAGAGCAGCGAGGCGGAGGTGTCCTGGAGGTTGATGGAGCTCACCTCCAGCTTCTCCTGCCGGCGCCACTTGGCCCGTCGGTTTTGGAACCACACCTGAGGAGAAAAGGGAGGATCTTTATTTTCAATTCACTTCTAACAACTTCATGTGTTGTTAGTCCCCTTTATCTATAGCTCACACACAATAGATAAAGAGAGACAGACAAAAACAAACATTTAAAGCGGGAAACCATCACTGGCTGTAAGTTTAAAGAGTTATGGATTTTTATTTGTATTATTTAAAATGTAAAAATGTGTTATCATACGTTTTTAAACATTTAGAAGTCTGGAGGAAGAGAGTTTGAGATGTTTGAGTGAAGATTAAGACTTTTAAACTATAAGCACTGTGCTTCAAATTGAAATGATCGACAATGATGCACACAGATGTGTATTCATATTTTCAGAATGTGACTGATCTTCCAATCTTCCAATTTCTTTGAGTGACGATGCTGCGGATAAAAAGTCACACTTTCTTCATAACTGAACTGAACCAGACGTTTTGTAAATAAAATAAAAATCATTTTCGGTGTTAAAAAGTCAAAGAAATTAAAAATGAAATAGCAATTTCTGTTCCCTCTGCACCAATTCTTCCAAAACAACTTGAGCGACTGGGAATTGCAAAAGTAATCAATAAACAATGGGCTATAAAAAAAAAGAAAATGATATGAGTATATAATAAGCTTTTATATTCATGATCCCGCTGTGAGAGTAAACGTCTGATACATCACATTCATGCGAGCTCATTACATTCAAATGTCATTTCTTTAACTCAAAAACCAATGAAACTAACTTTTTTTTTTTTTTAAATATCTGTTGTTTTTATTGAAAATATTATTTTGGTATATGGTTAGGCAAAAAGAAGAAACATATTTCATGCAGAGGTCTTATTGCCCGGGACGAACCTGCACCCGGACCTCCGGCAGGTTGACCTTCATCGCCAGCTCCTCGCGGCTGTACACGTCCGGATAGTGGGACTTCTCGAAAGCCCTCTCCAGCTCGTGGAGCTGGAAGGTGGTGAACGTGGTCCGGTTCCGCCGGTGCTTCTTCTTGGGGTTCTCGTCGTCGGACAGTTTGCCGTCGTCCCCGTCCGGCGAGTCCGGACACACCGCGGCTTCGGCGGCGCCGCTGGCGCAACACACACCTGCGGGGACGAGGGCGCGTGAGCACACGTGGATTATAAAGTGTGGATTCTTTATTGTTGTTGTCAAGTCTATTTCTTAATTTTCGTCAACACAAGTAGTCCTGTTGAAAAAAACTTTCAAACACTTTGATACGACACATCTGTCATATATAAGCGAAAAAAAGAACGGACTCTACTCACTGTCAAAACTGTCCGAGTAGTGACTCTTCTTCCCCGGAGTCACAATTCCATTCCCGTTGCGCTCAGCATCCTGGACCAGAACTTTTTCCGCCAGGCTGCAGGAGGCCGACTTGTGGAAGATCGTGTCCTCTTTAAATCCCAGTATGGCCTCGATGCTGTGGACCGTGGACGGGTGGTTCCCCGCGCACTGGAGCGCGCGTGCGCTGGGAGACAGGCGCTCATCCATCACCACGACCTGGGAGGCTGATCCGAGGAGCCACATTGGTCGGCGGGGTGCGGCAGATGGACAACAAGTACCACGCTCTCTCTCTCTCTCTCTCTCTCTCTCTCTCCAACGTCCTCTCTCCAGACGCGTCGCTGCTCTCGTGCTCAAAGTTGTAGATTTCAGTTTATAGCCCGAGGGGTGTTGGGAAAACTTGCGCACGAGATGCGCACCAGTAAAGCCGTCTTGCGCAGTGGTTGTGGGGCATCTTCAGAGGGGGCTTTTAAAGTGGCGCCCGGGTGCACGACCCCCTGCTCATGTGGCACCCCCGCTGCACGTCAGAGAGAGGACGTCCCGTCGGATTTGGCCCCTCTGGATTTAGGGGTGACTGTGCGCCCGCGCAGGCACCAGCCTCCCCTAGCTCCTCCCAATCTCAAGGGCACCAGTCAGTCGATGCTGGCTCTAAACCGTCTTACATAAATCTTAAAACCATCTTTCCACTCCTCCAGATGTCATGTCATGTCAGTCTGTAAAAGAAAAAAAAAAAAAGAGAGGAAGATTAGGCAAACAGATTAAGGTACAACAAAATCCTAATTACAAGATTTCTGGTCAGGACATGGATTGCAAGATGACAGCTTAATATTTAATCAAAGCGTCAAGATATTGTCGCCAAAATGAATAGACATTTCATTTATTCCAAGAAGTGTTTGTTTTATTGCCCTCCAGGGCAAATATTGCACCTCTTCACACAAATTGAATACGAGTAATATAAATTCTTTCATTTTGTCATTAATTCAATTAAATAGTGTGCTAATGATTCCTAAACCGGTCTATTAACTCTGTTAACCAGTTCTTACAGGTGTTGAGTCAAATAGGGTTACAAAGCCCAAACAATAACTATAACCACTTAACAGCAAACAAAGATTGACAGCAGTATGGTAATCCCTCTTAAGGGGATTACATTATTTCACTCAAAAGGGTTAAAACCCTTAAAACTATTTAGGTTTTCCTAATCACAGAAGGTGACCTTATCCTTTGTTTGTCCGAGGGAGGAGGGTTGTTTGTGTGTGTTTTAATTAACACCAGGAAGTTTTAAAGGCAATTCATCCCAAACTTTATTTATACAGCCACAACTCTGAACTACTCAGCTCTCTTGTAATCTTGTGTTTCGTGTGCACAAAAATGTGCAGATTTCTTAGGAACGAATTAAAAAAGCATGAGTGGAAAAATAATCCAACTCAAAATAAGTTTGAAATTCATCTGGTTTCCAGATGTATGTCTGAAACCAGATGAAAACGTGTCTTTTTCTCCCCAGTAGGATTCCCCTGACCCTCAAACCTGTGTGAAGATCTGTCACACATCGATAACATGTCATTCATTCTTTTATGTGTATGTGGGCCTTGTATAGTTTTATAGATTGCTGTGAGTATTTCATGTTTGTTAAGGCAGACCTGGTACTGACACATTGCACCTGTTGCTGTCCATTAGTCGCGGTTCTGAACTGTTTTGTCAACCGATGCACGTAGAGCGCTGCTTACTGTCCTCGGTGCTGAAACTTTCCAAGCGACTTGCAACCTGTTTTTTGTTGTTGTTAGTGACTTCATCAGAAGGGCCCCCTCCACAGTGCTCTGCCCCCGGTGTGCCGCGAGTCCAGCTTCACCAATGTTCTTTTTTCAAACTCATCTATTAACACGTTGTTTCTTGTTTGTTTAATCCATAGACCAAAGTGCAAAACAACAATCTTTGAGTCTTTTGCAGGGTTATATGTCTTGTCTCATGCATTTATGCAGAACGGCCTTCAGTATTCAGGGGGGTGTTGAACAAATATTTAGGATCCTGCATGGTGCAGATTTGCTCCCACACAAGAGCATTAGCGGTGTTGCGCGATAAGGCCTCGGGGCTTATCGCCACCTCTAAAGAGCTGGGTGCTGAGGTCACAGCTCTGTTCAGACCACTTGGTCATACAGGACCAGCAGGAGCTCTTGCAGGAAAAAATGCTGCTGGCATGTTGTCTAAAATATCATCAGTAGCCAGCGACAGAGAGAAACTGATTGCATTCAGTCAAATACCACAGAACACTTTTGTGATACCGCTACTTAACTAGTGTATTTCCATTACCTGCAAGGTTTTCCCATTGCATTTCAGAGGGGATTATCATACGTCTAAAATTAGTACATAATATATAATATAATGTGTCACGCATCAATAAAATGTCTTTAATTTTAAATATACTTCAGTATATAAGTTCATAAAGTGGGTCTATTGCTCCTTACATTTTCATGTACCTGTAAAAATAATCTGGTATTTTAATATTTCGAATGAACAGACCCTTTGCATTGCTAACAAATGGACTCAATTGAGTGTGATCTTTTTAGTTTGCCTCGAACTCCTGACCTCCGGCATGGAAGAGGGACGCGCAAGAAAGTCTCGGAAAGTGTCGGGGAGGGAGGTTTACACACACTGCACAGCCCTCGACTGACTGGCCACCTTTACACTTACATTACTAGGCTCCTTCTCGGACATTTCAACCGTCAGCCCAACATAGCCATCAGCTGCTCTTCCATGACTTTGGTACTTCAACTGTCAATCATTTCAACCGTTTGAGCTCGCTAACTGGCTGACTAACTTTTTTGAGCAGCGCCTGGTTAGAAATCATTTGTCAGTGCTAAACCTCCAGCTTCATATTTTCATAGATTTGAGTGTGGAACTGTTAGTGTGCGAACGTCTTGAGGTTCCCGCAGATGGGGAACGATTGTTGAGTGGATGAGACTGTCTACAAAGCTCCACAAAGCACTCTCTCTTTTAAGAAGGGCCTAAAACCTTTCTTTTTAAACAAGAATTCCACTAAATTTTTGTACTTTTTCTTTCTACCGATGTTTTTTGTCTTTTTAAACCTATTTTTTTTTATACTTCTTTTATCTTGTTTCTAGCCGCTAGCACTTTGAGATTGCTTTTAGCAATGAAAAGTGCTCTATAAATGAAATGTATTATTATTATTATGATGTGTAATTTGCCTAGCTGGTAGCTTAGCTTCCTATTTAAAGAAGAAGAATGAGATATGTGGCATTGGAAGACGTCTGTCCTCTCATATCCCCATCTGGAGAGTGAGAGACAGAGAGAGAGACAGAGAGAGAGAGAGGGCACAGGCTGACAACCTTGGCTACGCTGATCCTATTAGATGGTAATCTCCAGACTTTACAAATCCACAGCCATTTAGACTTGGGTTCTTGTGAAACTCTGAATGTTGAGGATTCCTTCCTGTCTCCCCCCTTCGTTCTGCCTAATCTTCCCTAATAAGTGTTTGGATAATGCCCAATTAAATTAAGACCAATTTCTTAATTCACTGCATAAGCCTTTGATTCAGGTAGATGGTATTAATCGTAGCTGGTCAAAAGAACACATTTTTAATTTTGTTTTAACAGCAGGATTTCTATATGGTCGACCATTTTCAATTTAGGATTTTACAATGGGAAATCCAGATATAAATCCTCGTGCAGTGACGTAACAGTTAATAAGCTCTAGCAAAAACCAAATTCAAGATCATTAATAGTTTAAATAATTGACCTACACATAAAGACATCACAATTAAGCTAAACTGATTTTCTGGCTTGAATTTGTAAAGGTAGTCTGCAAGGTAGTTTAAGTTGTACGAAGAGTTGGTCACCTTGTGTGTGCATGTAAAAAAGGCATTCACATATCTGAATGTGTGAATTTGTAAAACAAAAAACTCGACGTCAAACAAAGTTTTGTGTGCACAGATTTGATTTGCACGTGTAAAAAGAAGATATATAGTAACGTAGTTAACATTTTTGCAGCAAGTTTCACAAAGTCTGCGAGACAGTCACAAATTTCTTTCGACATGTGACACCGATATTACACGCTGCGAGGTGCCGGCATGAATTATGACCCAGTATTAACGCCTGAGCTGACTAGCCAATACACCTCTTCACCTCCCTCCCACCCATTGCCAGTGAAAAGTGGTATCTGTCAGGAATGCGACGGACAGGCCATTTACAATCAGCACACATTTACAATTAGCTAGCCAGTTAGCAGGCGGTGGCTAGCCTGGTCTCAGCACTGGGCCGAATGTTGCCAGGCTTCCTGCCTCCCACCGGAAAAAAAAGCATGAAACAATTCAAAAAATATAACAATATATCAAAATGCTGAATAGAAAGTTTAATAGCTGAAAGCTTAAGTTAAGTCTTGAGCTGAAAATATGCTGAAGTAGTTGAATTTCTATTATTTCTATTTCTATTATTTCTAGAAGTCTGAATTGAGTTTTAATCAAAGCATGTAGGGGTGCACACAAAAAAACAGAGGAATAATAAGAATATATTAATGGTGAAAAAATACGTTGAAAAATTAAAGTGTCATTTACAGTGTATAAATAGGTTGAGAGATATAGTGGCATTATGTTTGCGCAGCAATGCAAACCAATGGAGGAAGAGGCTTTTCAAGCTTCACGACACGGACACATTTCATGTGTTCAATATACATCTTTATTTGAACAATAAAATGTTCTTTTCTCAGGTTTAAGTACCTCCATATATTTCATCAGTGTTTATGTACATTGATTAATTTGCATGGTATAAATCACTCAATATTTTTTAAATGATGATTTGTGCAAATCTGCAAATGTCTCTGCAAATGTTTCAGGCTTACTGAACTGCTTAACTGTGTATGTGGAGAAAGATACAGTAGATGAACATGTCAAGACTAAAAAGATCTAAAATTCAGAATTAATTCAAACACCACATACAAAAAAAACAAACAATCTAGAATAACCGACAACCCAAAGGACAGTTGAAACACACAGAAAGGATTGGTATTTAACTTGGATAAGGTTTTTTTTGAAAGCAAGTCTTGGTATATTGTTATTAATGTAAAAGAAAAGCAGTTTTAGAGAATAAACTGTCTTATTTTACAGCAAACAGAGAAAAAAGAACACAAATAATCAGCATTTTTTCCCTGTATCATTTTTTGTACTGTGACCATACAAAAGAGATGTGAAAAGAAATCCTTTGCAGGGACGTTCAGGGAAAATCACATTATTTGCATGTTATTAAACTAAGAATACAGGGGAGAGGCGGGGCACCTGGAACATGATTGTAAACTATCCATTCAGTTACAGGCTAACAGGGAAACTGTTACAGTGTATCAGTTTCCCAGATGCAGACTGGTAACAGTAAGAATATACCACCCCGATGGGACTGGGCGCATTTCTTTGTATTTCAGGAAGATGATTTGCCTTTTTAGTGCTTTAGTAAATGTGAATTTTCGTAGGCATTTTACACTGTTTTCTGAATCCCAGACTTCCGTACACAGCTTGGTCTGTAGATTCCAGGAGAATGGTGAAATTGAGTTTTCCTCATTATTTAAACGCAGGCCGCTCACATGACGGAGCACTTCTCCTCGGCCTTGCTCTTCAGCTCGGTGACGGTGGCGGAGGCCTTCTCCTTCAGCTGGTCCATGTCCATGTTCTGCAAGTTTTGAATCTGGCCCATGAGGGAGTCCTTGCCCTCCTCCTCCGTGGCGTCCTCGTCCACCATCTTGAGCAGCTCCTCGGGCACGTCCACGTCGTCCCCGGCCATCTCAAGCATGTTGTCGTCCTGCTCGCTCTGCAGATGACAACATCAGCCGGAAAACACGGTCAGAACCCAGAAACACATATGACATGTCAGTGGAGGGTATTACAACATAAATCTGATTACTGATATTAGCGACCAAGGTAATATCAGCTTTTATACCTGTATGCACGACCACAATTCGTGCACCTGCAGAGCAAATTATTATTCTACAGAGGAACTTTGTACATTTGAAATTTCACAAATGCCATAGGAAATAGATTTTTTTCTTAGTCAGTTCTATTTCAGTTTTCTCAGTCAGATTTTGAAAATACGTCATGTCTCTCTTTTTACTTAAACATTTTAAAAGTTAAAACAATGCTGCCAACTGTCACTTCACTCATCTAAAGTCTTTAAGATGCTACCCAAGATGAGGTTTTGTGGTTTTCCTTGGTTATAAAAAAGACTACATATTTATAGCACTGAATTAATATGTGCAGAGGTAAACAACCTAAAGACTGACTTAAAGGATTGTTACAGGATTAACTTTCCGCCTGGCTCCCTGGTCTCCAAAACATTCGTAGTTCCGCTGCCACACTCAGATCTAATAAACACTGCATATGTCAGTCGGGTTCACCAGGACGCATCCCAAAACTAAACTGTACATAAACCTAAAAAAAAGAACAGCAAAAAAAGATGATCCATTAATTCCATTATTTCCCTCTAATGTTACACATTCATAACTTAACAAAGTCTTAATTCAGGTATGAAGTGAAGTCTCCTTTGACCCTACAATCTCCACACTTTTGTGCTCTAGCATCATGGAAATGCTCAATTTAAAACCTTTTCCAACAAACTAAATCTAATCACTTAGTATCTGGAAGAGTCATGCAATAGCCACGGTACTGTGACTACTTTAAACTTCAATCTGTGGGATTATCTCGGACCTGCCTTAGCCTTTCCTCTCTGAATCCCAACGATGGTCTAAAGATATCCACTATGGTGTCGCGCGGGACTCTAATTCCAGTGGACGAACAGCACCAACTTCCTGTTTCTGCTCATACTGTCTACTTGTGCTATGAAATATATGTACATATACATACAGTAAATCACATTTGTATGTGTGTGTCCAACCCCACAACGATTAAAAGAAAAGAATAAACAGAACAGGATGCCTTTAGGTGCCTTATTGTTATGGTGTGGGAAATACGTTTAAATGCATATTTCAGCTCAAATAAAGACACTCTGGCTTTTGTAGGTTGGTGTTTTTCAAATTGCCATTCAATGCAAACATCGTTTAAGGAAAGATAATTACATTTATACTGTATGCATAGCCTCCTGGCGTTGTCTTCATCATAAATGTGTTGTTTCAATTTAAAAGACAAAGAGTAAAAGGAAATGAGTCCATTGTTTAAAACAGAAAATGGAAGAATAGAGTGTCTGTTGCAGGAGGCTGTTGGAAATGCCTCCAGCAGCCAAGGTCATCCCTGCATTCATATGAATAAAAACTGCGGCATTAGAAAACCTGTACAAGGGATTTTGCCACAAAGAAACACAAAGATATTTACAAGTAATGCTGGATCAGCAGATTAATTTATAGCATTCTGAGACCCTGTACTATTTATCCTTCAAAGGCATAAAGGAAATCCCAACATACCTTTTTTGCTCCTTCCATTAGCGCTTATTTTTTTCTTTACGAGTCCTTCTTTTCAATCATGCAACTGCTCAGTTTACATCCACCAGAGGTAGAGTGTTGTTTTTTCCCTGAAGCCAGTTCACACTGCCTGTCGCTCCCTAATGAGCCTGGGACACCTGCTCAGCAGCATTTGGCCTGGTAAGACTCAAGGTGCAATATGGCACACATAGGCTCACGTCTCCAGGACGCCGTTGAATGCATTTGTCACTAATCTACTGGCATGGCCTCCACCTCCTGTCTTCCAGGCCGCAGCTGCCAAGTGCTCCCGTTAGATAAAGGCAACCTCAGCTCACCATGAAGCAGCTATTTGTTGCACACACTTACCTCAGTCATGACATCCTGCCAGTCACTGGAGAATAAAGCCATATAATAAGACCTGACTAATATTTTTTACTAGTCATATAGCCTACTGAGAAAAGGACAATATAACCTAAATGAAAAATAATACAAATTGCTCCACAAACTGCAAAATTAGTCTCAAGTTAAAGCAACAAGAAATGTTTTGCTCTTATACCCCGACTAGTGTTTATTATCTTATTTGTGAATAATTAACTCCTCTGGGCACACATGAGCGGAGGCTGGTGTATAAACATTGAATGGAATAGTATAAGTAGTAAAAAAAATTGATTATACATTATAAAAAAACATGTCCTTATATCTGTTATTAATAAGGTCAGTTAATATCATTTTATAAAGTGCTTATACAAGTTAAATACTCTAAGGGGTCATGGTTATGTGTTAACTTGAAAATGTTTGACTTAGAGTCAACCACTACGCCTTTGTGTTCCTAGCAAGGATAATTTATTGATGTATGATACGAAATGAAGTTTTAAAATATGAATTAAAGTAAAACTGTAGGGATATAAATCCTCAGCTGTTTACCTTTGGCAGTCTGTATTTTTCTCTGAGGCAAACCCTGAGTGTTGCCCTCTCTGCCTTCTTGTGTAAGAAATCTGCATCTCTCTCCATCCTGAAATAGACATAAAAAAACAAATATTATTACCAAAGTCAGTTTTTCTGTTGGTTATGTCCACTGTCAGTCAAAGTAAACAATATAGTCTCAGTTAATATCTTTTCTGGAGAGCACAATCGGTCAGAGAGGTACATTTTTTGTCTTCAGTGTATCAGTGGTTCAAGAACAGCATAATAATGTTTTTTTTTATTGGGATTTCATCAAACAAAATACCTTCCCCGTGTCTTATTCGATTTTACTATCAATGTCTCTCCAGTCAGTTTAAAAATAAACATCAGCTCGATCGGACAAATTATTGTGTTTCTCATTACAATATCAAGCTCATGACCAAATCTAACTTTTGTTAATTTCACCGGGATATCATTCCAGTAGCTATATATTCTAGCTTTAACCAATTTTGCCTTTTTGTTAAAAGACAATATTTTTTGTCACCATATTGTATATCAGTGCATTGGCATAAGAGTGGACCCATCAACAATTTTACAGCCAAAACTGTATTTTGTGCGTACATGCTGTTGTAGTCTAATGCGTGTCTTGTTATGGTTGAATTCAGATGAATCTTAAAAAATGAACATGAACAGAGATATAAGAGGCCCTTGGTCAATTTGAATATTGTATTTTGATTAACTGTATTCATTTATAGCTGCTGTGTTTGTATCATTTTGTGTTTTGTACAATTTCTAGTTATTTTATATAGTTAATCAACGTCATTGTTGAGCCCTCAGTGATTTCTCAAGCCAACATAGATATTTGACATGGTTTGATGCAACCGTCATTACAATAGTTAATAACACTTGATATATTGACTTTAAACTGTATTTTACAGGGTGAGTTTGAAGTTTGGCAAAAAAAAAGTATTCCCCAAACATGCAGTACAAATATGTCACTGATGCTACCTGTGTAATAAAGTGTGTTTAATTTATGGTCCACCACTGTTTAATCCCCAGAATATATAGAATGCACACTGAGACTCTGGTCTAGTATTATGTTCAACAAGTCATCAATAAATCATCAAAGGCCTTTTGTTAATGTAAATGTGATTATCACCGTATTCCTGTATTTTACGACAGTATTCACGTACTTTCCCTCAACCAATTAAACATAGGATTATTAGGCCAGTCTGTGTCAAGCAGATTTGAAATCAAGCCAAGATGGCACAACCTGACCTGTAGTAAAACACAATGGACTGAGGTTTCAATCAAACCATCCACAATCTACACATTTGTTAAAATGCTCTTTATCGCCAGAAAGATTATAAAGATACTGATACAAAGTCTTCTTATTTTCAATCAAAGGTGTGTTTGCATCGGGAGTTATCGTTGTGGATGTGAATACATTGTTAGAAATTCAACAATTGTGGAGAATGTTGTCATTTTAAAATAATAAATGAATTCCCCAAACATGAGAGTGGAGAGGTTGGGGTTAATCCTTTTGTGCAACACGGACAGACTGGATTGGATGCTTTAAAACCTAATGTTTTACTAAAGTGTCAATTTAGATTTGTCAAATTTATACAATCACACAATTTGCAGTATTTTTTCAAAATGGAATTTCAAGATTGATTAATCCCATTGATCACATTGTGCACGTTTTTCTGTGGAGATATTTGATTTATTGAAAAGAACCGGAACATTATTTGAGATGGACTGACCATAGCATTAGAGGACAGCAACATGGAGGTTGACAAAACAAGATACCCGTAGAGTTATTAAAGCCTATCAAAATAAAATAAAATAGATATTGTAAAAACTCTCCTTATCCATGTAATTTATTTAGGGTTTCAGTCCAAATGCTGTAGCAGTTACAGCACTGAAGTCCATGTTTTCAACTGCACATTGAATTGTGTTTAAAGTCCCTCAAAATGTTACCCATAGCTGTTTTTGATGCAGAAACAGATGCCAGATTATGGGAGATTATTGATCCAGGTCCGGCATGACCTCTAGCCTCAATGGATTATTATGGAGAAAATTCAGTGCGTCTCTCAAAACCACATTGTGCGCACATAAAAAGTATAAATTCAGTGGCATTTACATTCAGTCAGGTCTGGATGTGAATCATATGGTTAGGTGTGGTTGCAAAACAGGGAAAATCAAACAGTGATGAAGTGGATAGCAGCTCGTCAAGGTCAGATAGTAGGTTCAGCAGCCGTACTGTTTTCCATGGACCAATTGCATGAATTCATAATAAAGTACCGTCCTTGTTGCTACTTACTTCTCCTCCACCACCTGTTTTTGGTACTCTTCATACTCCTCGCGTGTCATCCCTGCCGCCTTGGCTGGATCTGAGGGGGCGGCCTCCTCTTCTTTGTCACCTCCACCACCAAGACCGATTCCTGACAGGGGGTTCCCAATCATGCTCTTGATCAAGAAAGCCATCTTGAGTTTCTGGGACCGTTTACTCTGCTTTCTGGATTAAAATAACGTCGCTCCCCTAATGGTGCCCTCCGCTTTGGCTTCCTATAGCTGTCAAATCCAGTGGGTAGCTCTCTAGCTAACCTGCTGCTTGCCTATGGAACCAAGGACACACTGATGACAGGCAACACACACACACACACACGCGCGTTTTGCCTCGGACATAATCTGGATTTAATCCTCCCTGCTCCACTATACTAAGAGGCAGATGGCCTGTTTTCTCTCTATTTTTAAATCATGCAGACCTTTGTGGACGTTTTTGTGTTTACTATTTTTGACACTTGTGCATTCTTTTTCTGACCCAGGTGCAGAATTCATCATCAGAATTTGGTGAGATGGTGTGTGTGTGTGTGTGTGTGTCCACGCATGGTGCCTTCACCCACTGCTGCTTAATCATATTAGTTAAGTACGGGACGGCCCGTGTGCAGCTTAAACTGCTGAGACCAAGCAGTGGAGAGAGAGAGAGAGAGAGAGAGAGAGAGAGAAGCAGGATTACAGTCTTGTTTATCTGCAGGGGAGCCGTCCTTCATGCCGTGCTATTGTTCCGTGGGAAGATGATTGACGGGAGGGTGAGAGATGGGGAGGAGACAGCTCTGACTAGATTTCACCATTTCATCTCTGCAAGCTTCTCCATCACCTCTTTAGTTTGAGGCTGTCAACATTTTAGAAATACTGCAATCAGATATCTCCTATAATTTCTAAAGTTATGCTAAATGTAAATACGTTTGTTTTTTTTATACTGTGAGATTGAAATCAACAGGTCCTGGATACTGGTTTTCACAGAGTGCAGGTAAATAGAAGGAGTTTGACATTTTGCTTTCTGACAGCCTCTTTGGCAGTGAAAGACATTATTTGGAAAAAATTTTAAAAAAGACCTATTGATCCAGTTTACAGAGCTGCAGCATTGATAAATACTGTAGGTCTGAGCTGTGAAGTATAAAATATAAGAACCTATAAAAAGAACCTGCAGTACCTGCTTTATAGTGTTTTTTATCCATTGACTCCTGTGTGAGTCTGTTTGCTGTGTTTCAGTGTGTCCCTGCCTGTTTTTCCATGAGACTTATTTATTTAATCGCTGCCCATCTTGGCAGAAGTGATAATGCATCTCAATGGGTGTTCCTGGTTAGATAAAGGAAAAATAATTAAAAAAAATAAGACAACAAATGTGCAGCAAACTGCCTCAGTGTCTGCTTAATCCCTGATATGGTTTCAATAATCCTTTTACTAGAAATGTAGTAATTTTTTAGATTGCCACAATGTAGCAGCACCACATCACAAAATATGAAATTTATTATTTTCCAACTGAGCTGACTACTATTACATGTTGCTGAATATTTGATGGAAATGTCGGTCGGTTTTAAGTGAAATGTCTCAATCAATATTGAACGATTGGATAATTAAATTATAAATTGTAAATTTTTCATCTAGAACCCTCGTAAGGTTAACATTTTGGTTAATGACCAAACACCTAACTATCCACTAAGTACTGGTAATCTCTTTTGCCTCCAGCGTTCTTACTGCTAAATAGATTTTAGGAACAGTGAACATCCTAAACATTAGCACATCGACATTCAGCTCTTATGACGGCTATGACAATGTTCAGCCCCTCGGAGCCTCTAGGGGAAAAAAAGGAACAATTTCTGTTTATTATTCGTCAAAAACTATAACTCCCAGAGTATTCTTAACATTGTACGGCATACGGATTTGTTTGTGTAATTGAACAGTTGCATTAGCCCATGTTATGGTAAATTTACACATCAGTTATGGATGCCTCATGAGAAGAGTGGAGAAATATAGGAATAAACACTTAAAATGTTAAGTTAAATTATTGGACTAAATAAATCTCCTTATATTTGCACAACATAGTGTTTCACAAACCGCTTATTAATGGGTTAATAGTATTATACATGTTAAGTGAGGTCTTCAAATAATAAAAGCTACCTGTAATTGTAAAATCTTGAAGTTATCTGTACAGTGAAAGCAGAAATTAGAAAAATATTTTATTCTTATATAATGAACTGTCAGAGGTATTGTACCAGCATCATTTGCTGCTCTTCTTCAGTGGTGCTCAAACATTAAGATGGACTACAAATGAATAAGAGGAAACATTATTGGATGTTGCTGTATCTTGTGTGGAGTGCATCTCATTTGATGAAGCAAAAAGCAGACGCCACAGAAAAATTCATGTTTTCAGTTTATGTAAATTGTTCAGGTAGAGGATATGTCCGAGTCTGACTCAAAACAGATAAACGGCAGCAAACACCTGCACTTTGAGTTTTCATCACCGGTTCAGAATTATTTTATACAAAATTGCACATTTCAAAAACACAGGTTATTTTTTCGTTTTCAGTTCAGCTTCATGGAAAAGGGACTGTGGCAGATTTTCACTTTTGAAAACAAAATCTATGGATCTGACCAACCAAAAATACTGTACGGAAGTTTTGACATTGTGTTGGAAATCGCACACTAGCACTCATACACGCTGATTGATCAAATTAAAAATCTGCAATTAATTAAAACAAACTCCACCAACAAAACTATATTTTTTAATAACTTACAATCTGAAAATATTCAAACCAACAAAAAAAAATTACCAAAATGGACATTCCCTCATTTACAGACTTTCATTTCAGAACTATGTCTCATCAAAAGAACTTCTTTGCTGCTGCTTCTTGTTGACTTCTACAAGAGAAAAGATGAAGAGACATAAAGTATTAATAGACCAACAAGCACACATACATAACGCCAAAGGAAAATCAAAGTGTCTTACTTGTACATGACGTAGCAGAAGAACAGGACTGATTGAATGACGATGAAGATTACAAAATGCACAGTGGATAAGCAGGCGGGCAGGGGAGGCGGCTCAGGGCACTTTACAGCCTTCTCGGCAGGATTCTGCAGGTGAAAACGTACAGAGGAGAGCACAGCAGGGTTCACTCGGCTGAATTCATGAAATCTATTGAAATTTCACGAATCCAATTTCACACTCCGGATCCATACCTGTACACTACGCTGCACCAGGTGCTCGACGTCCCTTTTGACTGTGTGCAGGTGTTCCTTGATGTCGTTGAAGTGCTGGATGGTCTCATATGTTCCCAGACCCGCCGCATTCCCCTGCTGTTGGGCTGAGCCGATCTGTTTCAGCGACTCGTGAAAGGAGTTTCTGCAGAGACAAAGAGGAGAAGTGTTATGTGAGACCACCAGCGCCTGCAGAATTATTGTACTATGGACATAAATGCTACAACTGATTCAAGTCCCACAGCCTTTTAAAACCAAACTAACATCTCCCCGATATGGTCAAAATATTTACCGTTCACGACCTGATAGGCGTGTTGAGTGAATTCATGTTGGTAAAACACGACGTACAGTAATATGCCATGTGGTATCGTTTATTTACCATCAAACAAATACTCCAAAATTAATCTTTTAATCCCTATTCACAAGGGGCTGCATATTCTCAAAGTTTGAAAAACAGAAAATTACCATCTGATAAAAGAGGTCATGATTGCTAAATTAATCCCTTATAAAAACATGTTCTTACAACAGATTACAAGTACAGTAGGTTAATAAAAAGACAACAGAGGAACACTATCTGGAAAAAGCAATCCACAGATAGTCTCGCCATGATGCCAAACATTAACAAAAAAATAGCAATAGGAAAAAAGGACATGTAAAATGTAAATGTATTGAACTGTATATTTCATCGCACGTAAAGAAGCACTATGTTTTTTTTGCCCAAACTATGAAAAGGAGAGAATTTTTTATTTATTTAATAATAATGTATTTTGTAAATCTGTGTCTTTACTTTCAATTTCACAAGTAAATGTGGTTAAACTACAGTTTAAACCACTCTCGGATGAGAATGAAGAAGAAAAGAAGATGAAAGAAGTCTAAGCCCAGATCATATTTCTCAACAAAATGTAATTTTCTCGAGGCTGATTACTTACAGGGGAGGGAGCAATAAGTTTCCTTTATCATCTTAAACACATCTAAGACGATTACAAAGAAAAAAAAAGTCACTTGACAAATGAAAGGAATTCCAGCAGCGTAAGTAGGAAGGCCCTGAGGGAGGATTGTGACAAGAAATCAATTGGAGGCAAACCATGTTTTGCCTGTGTATGACAGATGTATTTAAAGACGACTAATCTGATAAGGACAAAATGGTGCTAAGATGTGGCCTTTTCTTGCCTCGGCCACATGGCTGCAGTCTGAGAGGATGGCAAGGGATGACATATAAACAAAATCTAATTTGTTCCACATGGGGGGGTCTCCCTTGAGAAAGAAAGTGAGTATTTATTAAACCCTATATCTTAATCTTCATTTACGACAACTGACCTCATTTATGAGCAGAACGCCCTCCTTGGAGTCTCAGCTGAAGTCCTATCATAAACTTGGCGTTTCAAAAAGACGGGTCAGGATAAACTGAGCACTTAATCTACAAAGTAATACAGATCAGTCGCTCACATTAGCACGAGGGGGGCAGCTGCCGCCTTTTTCGCCGGGGTCTGAACTTATTTACCGTGTCATCAGCTTACTCCTGTGCACCACCGCATCTTCAAATTACCACTCTGATATAATGTGCTTTCTTATAATTGAATCATTACAGAACCTCTGTCTTTCCCTGCCATATATGGGATAACGTTCACTCACAGAGGCGTCTGGGTAAAAGGAACGTTCGAGACAAGTGAGAGTCCATGCGAGTTATGGGTCAGTCATACAATAAAGAAAATCATGTATGCAAAATCATGTCCTGTTGGATTTAGGGCACATAAACAGCTTGGTTCTTTTATGATACATGAGACTAAAGAGATTAATGTTACATAAAGTAAAATCTTTAATATCTTCTGATTTTGATTAATTCTTCATGCAGATGGTGTGTTGAAATTAAGCAACAATCGAGTGGCAGCCGCAGGAAAATTATTGCATAAATTAACAAATAAAAATGTGTTGTTGTTGTAGTTGTAGTTCATGCAGTTGATTTTGTAAAGGGCCGGTGTGCTTTTTTTGGAATTTTCTCAACAATTACTAGCTGGGCCAAAGGTTGACAAGCTATGTTTGAGCAGACTAGCTTGATAATTTTATAACTTCATTATTTAAAATATTAAATTATTTGGGGTTCTGAAGATGGCTCCCCCCCTTTTTTTTATCTCTTGCGTGCTCACAATGACTAAGCCCAAGAGCACCTCAGGCGAGCAGCAGTACAAAAGCACAAATATGTTATTGACAAAGTAAAAGCTCTAAACATCAAAAAATTACATTCCGTACAGTTAATCAGGCTTACTGTACGGTAAGTACCAAAATCAAACAGTCATTTTAGTCTTTGACATGGAAGACACACCACCATAAAATCTCTTAAGCTGTATTATCTTGGCATTAAAATCTGGGCAGGCTGTTATCTGAGAGTGATAAGGAGAGCAAGATTACAGCTGGGCATTACTACACCTTATCACACTGTAACTATTTCTATGTCTCAGCAAGGACAGAATTCATATTCTAAGAAATTATATATATTTAAAATAACTGACTTTCTTAATCATTTATCTGCTGGCATACTTTTAAAAAAAAAGTGCAACTACTAAATTCCTCATATTTTATCAATCCTTTGATTTTTTAAATGTTATTTTGTCAATAAGACAAGCAGAGACAACAAATCAGTAATATGGATTAGAGATGAGATCAGGGGTGGGTGGTAGGGAGTCAGTAAGCAGTGGCCTGACTGTAGAGGACACTGTTCCTGCAGCTGGATTATCAGGCTGGCAGACACCTGCGATGCTGCAGCCACCGCATCCTGAGATTAAATATGATTTGAGGGAATTAACCGGCAGGATTTCCCTTGTTTTTCTGGAGTATCACAGATCACTCTCTTTTTCTTGGCTGCACAAACAACAACCGCTCACAAGTCATCAAAAAGTGACATCACTTTTGCTTACCTCAACTCGTTCAGGTTCCTGAGAACCTCCTGCTGGGTGACCAGGACGGAGCCCAACTGTGGACTAGCAGCATCCACCTAAGAGACAACAACAGCACAGTGGTGGTGAGGACACAAGTGTGTGTGTGTGTTCAGTGTTGACATTTGCGGAAGCTGTCATGTAAGAGGTTTATAAGTTATGATAACCTGTCGTAAAAAAATGTTTACGAGCAAGAGGACAAGAAAAAGTAACTTCAGTGAAAGTTTAGTGCCACTTGCTTGCAAAGTTTAACATAATTTGAGCAGTTTATCAGTGAACTCATGTTACAACAAATAAATCTCAGGTTTGTAGAAACAAAACCTCTCAGTAACGTTTGGATCCCAACATTTTTGTTTGTGGGAAAAAGGGGAAATTCTAGCTGCAATGAAATGGTTTAAAATCCTGTGCCTATTTCCAACTGCGTAGATCTGGCGTGACAAAATTAATCAAAATGAAAATTGTCAATGACATGCCCACCTGTCCTGACTCGACGTTCGTTCCCTTTTTGGCGATCTCGTCAGTGATAACGGAGACGTATCTGCGCTGCTCGTCCAGGATCATAGCAAGCTGTCGGTGGAGCTGTTTGATCTCCAGGTGGATCCGGTTCTGGCCTTCAAACACCTGACGGATCTCCCGGTCGTTCACGCTCTCGTACATGTCCTCAACTGAAGAGGAGAACAAAAGTAAAGATTAAAACCAATTGAGGAAAAAAAAAAGAAAAAAGAGGAAATCTTTCATGGGGCAAACATTTAAATGCAATGTCTGGCCATGTCTCATGTCTCTAAGTTAATTATGATTCGTCAAATGTATATTTTTAAACACTTTTTCTATTCGCTCCAATAATATAAAATAAATGAAATAAAACCTTTTTTTAATTTTTTATTTACAATGTATTTTACATAACAATTGGGCCACGTGGTTTCAGAATACTAACTTGGCTCTCCTTGGACGTCTGGGTGCTCTTTCTGAAACTCTTCTTTCTTTTTGTCGAGCTCTTGCTGGAAGTTCTGAAATTCCTCCTGGTACTTGTCCTTCTCTTGTTTAGGAATCTCAGATTCAGGTGGGGGCTTCAATGGGAAAGACAAAAAAAAACCCCTCTGGACTCAATAGAGGCCGAGCTTAGGCCACGGTGTGCACATGCGTGCATGCGCACATTGAGACACACGGCTACAGAAACGTAAATTGCACACTGGACTTGGAGAGTAGTAGGGGCTCTATAGTTACCGGTTGCTGGCCTGGCTCCGTGAGTCTGAATAACAAGAAGGACAACACGTCATGGTCATCTGAGGGAGGAAAGAAATGCTGAATTAGACAATGACAACAGAGAAACATTCACAAAATGATGGTAACACAGCATAGTATTAACAAGGTAATAGGGGAGTAATATCTTTGGAACGACCTGGTAAATACAGAGTCATAAACTGTTGATCTCTTGGTAATGTTAAGAGTTTATTTTCTGAGTTATATCTCCAAACGGCAGAAAACCGCAGTAATAACATTAATAATGCGACTCAAAATAATTCAGTTGTCAGGGTAGAAAAACTATAATAATGGAGAAATATCAACACATCATATCACTGTTAATTCGTACAAAGGTAATGCTGTGGTGAGGAAATGTCCTGATTCAAAAAGTGAGTAATAAAAGCAATAAAATTCCAAGAAATAATTAACAGTAATTATCGGACAAAATAGAAACTTATTTTTCCGACTGATGAATCTTAACTTTAAACCAAATAGTCCAGACTGGGAAAGACCATCAGTAGTATTTGTGGAATAACTACAACTATCAGCTTGTTAACTGAAAAAGGTAAACGTTGAAGCTCAGCTCAGACAACAAGTTGGAATTCTGGTCGACTCACAGAAGTAAATATAGACATAAAAGTTTTCTTTCTTTTTTCAAACAGAGAATAGAGTAGTACCTGCTAAACCACCGGTGGCGGCTGAAATGCCAAAGAAGCCCTCAGTGGGGATGACCATGTTGTCCACCTTTGTGCAGAACTCGTAGTCGTCTCTGTCCGGAGTGAAACCGTTGTTGATCATAACCTGAGGAGGAGGCAACTGATAAATCTACTGCCGACTGTGCTGGTCATCAAACATCATGTGAGATTATACGATCAGTGATACGATTCATATTAGAGCTGCAACAATTTATCGATTAGCAATCCACTATTAAATAAATAGCCAACTCATTTTGATAATCGATTGATCTGTTTAAGTAGATGTTTTTTTTTTAAAGATTGAATATTTTTTGATTTCTTCTCTCCTCTATGACAGTAAACTGAACATCTTTGGTTTGTGGACAAAACAAAACAGCATCTCTGGGTTTGAAAAAACATAATCAACATTTTATGAACTAAACAACGAATCAGTTGACCGAGAAAATAATCAACAGATTAATCGATTATGAAAATAATTGTTAGTTGCTGCCCTTATTCATAGCTTGAGAGTTTGTGTTGTTTCCTACCGTCAGTGTCTGCTTGTAGTACATTATTTTGGCTCTGACAGGATACGGCTTGTTGCGGAAGTCTCGTAAACATGTACCGAGGGCCTGCGTGCTGCCGTCGCTGGATGAAAACATCGGATTTCAGACAGTCAAAAATAAAACCATAACATGTACAGTAAAAGGCTCCATGCAGACATTGATCATGAGCGGGCATGAAAGTTTATTACATTAGTGAATAAAATTAATGCTCGAGTATGTTTTCGTAAACACTCAGTATGGAAAACACCATGAACCCTAAGACAAACTGGAATTGGAAAAGTGATTTAAAGCTTTCACTGGCCCACGGGAGATTAGGAAAGATAGAGGATTATTTACTTTCCAAGCAAATATAATCATATTTCCTAATCTTCTTTAAGTTGTTAAAAATTTGAGTTGCTGAGCAAAAGAAATGTTTACTTACTTTTGGTGGTCATAAACAAGGTTGCCGTTGTTTCCCACAACAAGTATAGCTGGGTTGTTTTTCTGGAGTGAAGATGAAGAATATAAGGAGATGCATTAATCTTTCACATCAAGGGAATTGATTTTCAGTAATCTTATGGCAAAATATCAATCTCATACCTGAGCTAAAATAAACACTGTTTAAACGTGACAGTATGAAATACTTGTTTTGCATGACAGTTTGACAGATAAATAGATGGAAGGATCGTCTTGCAAATATTTTTTTTCTTATTTTCCACACACTTCCTCTATGACCACAGCAGTCGATCAAAACCAAACAGAAGCCGTGATTGTGTGGATGCCGGATGCCGGATTTAGCTTTGAATCTCTATGGCCCACTGTCTTGAACTGTTTTCAGACATGAACTCCAGAAAATGGGGTCTGGGCACTTTCCAGAGTTGGCCATTTCGATTGTGAAGAATGCAGCAGGAGATTGCAACTGTAGGAACAACTTCTGGAACGTTCAGGCAAGGGCTGTGAATCTTCCGGAGATTTTCCTGCTGTATTCTCACATGGGCTCGCTCGGAAATTTCTTGGAAATGGGGGGCTGGTAGGAAAAATGTCTAAAGCAACATTTGCGTACATTTGCATTCTCACATAATGTCCCTCCGTAAAAGTTCAGGAAAATGTTCAGACTTCAGTGCATGTCTGAAAGCAGCTACACAGAGCTAACACACGTCCCTATGAAACGCCATCAGAACAGTCAAAAAGGCATTAATTGTTGAGGCTAAGTAAATGTTTAAAGTGTGAAGTTGACACCGACCTTTCCATCATTGTCAAAAGAGTCAAAGAAAATTCCCAGTCCGTTCCACCGGTCGGCAGCTCCGTACACCGGACCGTCAAGGCCTTGTTCAGTTGTGAACCACAAAGCCTGTCGGACAAAGAAAAAGTGGCACAAATATTTAACTAGGGAACATTTGGTTGAGCAAACTTTGTGAAACAGAAGATTTTAAAATGGTAGCAATAAAAAACTGTGTTTTGAGGAGCCAGGTATTCTTCCATCCTGACAAACAGGTTCACCGGGTCAACAGGGACGGAGAATAAGAGTGTAAATATTACAGAGTGACAGAGTGACAGAGTGAAGTATTTGTTATGTTTTGAACCGTTAACACACCGAGATAGAAGACCATTGCCTGATTATGTAACAACCCCTCTAAAGCTTTTCATTCCAACTTTTTTATATTATAATAGTACAATTCCATAATGATGCCATTATCCTACTTTGTGATCATTAATTATTTTTCGAGCTTCAGGTCGTGTCTATAGTCCTATAAAATGCAGATACCTCCAACCTCCAGACGTCACTTATCATTTGATGCATTTTACAGTGGAAGTATGATATTTTTTTCTGATCAATGTAGGCTTTACATTGTCTCTCTAGCCCCAGAGATATCTTACACCTCTTACAAAATAATAATAATAATAATAATTTTGGACTGTTACAGAATAAGATAGCTCAATATTTAATGCTGCTCTCTATTGTTGTAGTTTTTTCTGTGGGGTATTTTTTTGGAAGGTGTGGAAATGCTTACCATTTCCCCTGTGGGAATGACACACCTCCTGAAACAGGTTGTACACCTTTCCTTAAGATACAGGTTTTTCCATATTTTACATTCACAGTGCGAGATGCACCGGGTGCTCTGTGTTGTACAGTATATCCTATCCTCAGCTCTCATGACACACATCAGCGTGGTAGTAGGGTTTAGTTTCTTCCTCAAATATGTGGTTTGAAATTATTGGGTGTACGATTGTGGTTTTCAGGTTAATGGAGATTACGGCAGGTGGATATTGTTGAAAGATGTTTGGTACAAGAGTCTCTGTAATGATACAAAACAATACTTTTGAGACCTAAATTACCCACTTGTCATTGAACAAAATGTGCTGATTTTCTTTGCAGACATGAAAAGTAACAGTCTTAAGTAAAAAATGGGTTTACTGATTTTGATTAAGTGATAGCTGTATGTGTTTCTACTCAAAGTATTGAGGTATAATACCCAACCTTAGTGTAAATTCATACAGACAGCATGTCAGTTTCGTGTTGCATCAGGGTAAGAGTGCCGGGGTCAGTTTTGCAAGGCTAGGACTTTTATTAAATCTAAACTAAACTTCAGCTGTGATCAGAAGTAGACAACCATCTTGTGCACGGATTACTATTACACTATATTATATTGCCTAAAAAAGAAAACTTTGCTCTCTCCCCGCTTCATTAACACTCCCCAGCAGTTTCACCCATCCTCCTTACCAAACCGTCTGCCCCCATTCTGCCTCGTCCAGATACTCTGAAGGTCACCTCGGCCTCCCAGTGTTCAAAGTTGACTTTGTTTTTCGTCCACACGGAGCCCTTCTGGCTGCGGAGAGACGGCGTGATGCGCACCTGGTCTGCGCTGGGAATAGCATCTGGGATGGAGAGGAGAAGCAGGATTTCAGTGTCACGTTAAATTCAACACTCTCTATGGAAACAATATCCCGGCAACAGCCATGACAAACATGTCTAAAACTTCAGCAATGTGTTTTATATCTAGTAATAGAGTTTTTTTTCCACTTTGTGGTACTGTCTCAAAAGCCCAATATTAGCTGTATTTTCTCTGTGTTGCCCCAGGAAATGATTTAGAAAACATAGAATATACTCCTCTGGTTATTTGTTGGACACAATCTAGACTTACCCAGTGCCACATAAAAATGTGTGTACTTAAAACAGATATTACCTCTTAACTTTCTTCATAATCTATTGATTGTTGATGTCACTACTTCTTAATTGCGGCCTTTCTCTGTTCCACATTATACATTTTATGTCCTTGGCTTTGTGAAAATGTAAAGGGCAGTTTGCAGCATTTTCCGACATCTTATACTGAACAAGACGCCACTGTACAGATGCTGCCTTGCTCTGGTGCGTAACGATCCATTGTGTCCTTCGTCACCCACAAAGATGTCTGACATTACGTCACTTTGTGATGATTTGCTGCCTCTCTTGTGTGACAGTTGACCGCATACGTTTTGCATTTTGCGCCACAGGTGGCACAAAACAAACAAACGTGTGTCACTGTGGCCTGAGAGGTTAAAGCCGTTAACCTTGTAAGCATAGAGTCCTGGGTTTGAGTCCGGCTGCAGACTCCTACATCCCACTCCTCTGGTCCCCTTCCTTGTCACCTTGGTTTATTAGGGGGACAACACAGAGGTGACAGGACAGAGCAGGTCTACCTGGACTACAGGACATTATGAGGACAAGTTTCCTCCATTTGTTTTGGTGAGACATTCTGCCAGATGTTACTATATTCTGCCAGACTGATTGACGGTGATAAACCTTGGCGCCGCGTGACGTCATCATCGCTCGCTCGCGTCAGCAGCTGGACGACTCGCTGCGTGTGACGCAAGGATCCAAAGGCCTCTTCTTCCTTTTCTCGTTTTTTTTGGGGAGGAGGAAAGTTCAACACTTCGCTCCCAATGTGTCTGCACAGACTCTCGCGGCAGTCAGAACAATGTCACAGCGGTTAATAAAATAAATAAATCAAGCCTTCACACGTCACCGGAACTTTGAAGTGCAGCTAGTGCTGCTGCTACAAAAAAAACCAAAACCCCAAACGCCGATTCCCCCAGACGCAGACTCGAATGCACAAACACGCCAACCGCCTCCGAGGCGCGACGTGTGCACGTCCGCAGCCCGTCGCTCTTGTCTTTTGTTACGCGGCGTTCGACGAGCGGCGATGTTGACAGCTGGACGCAAACTTACTGCCCGTGTGGATCCAGAAGGGGACACTGCCGTCGCTCTGGGACAAGTGCGGCCCCTTGAAGCTGTACTTGTACTCGAAGCGGCGGTGCGGCGTCTCCGCCGACGGCGAGCCTCCCGCGGCCACGTCGGCGACACCGCGGCGAAGCGCCAGCGCCGCGAGAAAAGTTAATATCAACACGGGAGCGCGGGCAACCGGCGGCCGCGCTACGGACACCGCCATGTTTGGTATCACTGCTGACGTAGCGCTCCGTCCACGAGCATGACGGGATGCCTGTAGGGCCAACAGGGCGCTTTCTCATTGGACGGTTTTTTCTTCTTCTTCCTTTTTTTTTTGCTCTCTCTCTCTCTCTCTCTCTCTCTCTCTCTCAATATCATCACAGTATACGCGCAGGGGCGTAGGATTGCGGGCAAAATAAATATTAAGTCCCCCCCCCCCCAATGACACCATTATGTTTAAAAGTGTTTAAACCTTAATCTCTTTATTTAATAAAAGGGCCCATATTGTCAAAATTGGGATTCTTTGGCTTTTTTCATAATTAAAGAGGTCTAGGGGTCTCTGTAAGTACCGTAAAAGTGTCACAACGGTCAATACAACAGACAAATATCAAGAATCAAGAATCAAGAATCAAGACATTTTATTGTCATTTCCAGATCACGTTGGTACATGTGAAAGGATACAAAATTACAAAAATACAAAAATACAAAATACAAAAAGAACTCAATAGAACACAGAAACTCAAAAATACACACAGCCTGCATTCAGCAGCTGCTTTTTTTTTTACGATGCCCCAGGACCTCCGTATAAATGTGATGTCATAGCGACGCAATCACTGCCTTTAGCCTTGCCCCCAGCGCTCACCTGCCATTCCGTTGCTAAGTGATCGACAACACGAGACAAATCAGGAAGCTGCATCATTGCACAGGATTTCTAAGGGTATTAATACAAGAGACCAGAACTAACTAAAATTCATCGGTAACCGGTGTTGGCTGCCGAGACGCCGGCTGTTCTGGACGGTGAAGGAGCTCTTGAAAACGTGTTGGTAAAGTGCCATCTAGAGTGGCGAAAATGAGAGGAAGTTCCCTAATGGCTGCCCTTCACATGGGAAGATAATATTGCCTTTCATGCAATAAATTATGACGACGTGCCTTTTAGAGGAAGACAATTTGATAACGTGTCTTAATGAGTGAGCTTCTAGTGGAGAAAACGTGATGCAGTGCCCTATGAGGTGCCCTTACAATAGTCTTGACTTGACGTTCCCTACATGGGTGCCCTTCTAATGGGAAAGGGTGCCGTTATGAAGTGCCCTCTATGCCGCCCCTACATGACTGTGCCCCAAAGGGTACCCTTTCCAGTAGAGAAAATGGGATTCAGTGCTGTGTACGCTACTCCTACAGGTGAGAAAATATGATGAAGTGCCAGTCCGTACGATTCTATTTTTGCGAGTTGATGGGGCCCCATGTCGTGCAGTAGGTGCCCCTTTTTCGCCCCTGCACCTCAAACAGCCTGAGTCCGCCACTGAACTCAACCATAGAGGTTATGTTTCCACCCCTGTCCGTTTATTTGTTTGTTTGCCAGCAGGTATTTCACAAAATCTACTTATGGAAGGATGGGACATGGGCAAAGGAAGTTACATTTTAGTGTGGGTCCTCTTTTTTTTTAACATTACATGATGGTGAATGTCAAATCTTGATATTTAGGGGACTGCCATTTTGTGTGATTTGGGCCTTGGCGGAGATGTGCACTCTACTGAGTGCCATTCTAGTTAGGATTATAATATTCAATATTTCTTGCATCATAAACAATACCAGAGCATACATGGTGAATTTACGGTATTTTGAAGAGTTTTTCTAACATGTTTAGCTTTTTAAATGTTTAAAATAAACCTGTAGTAGCATCCCACTATGCTGACTTTTTACATTATTTTACAACCTGATGTGTTAGGCTCATTGTTATTTTTTTCTCCAGAAAATTTCTCAAAACCAGCTAATGGCTAACTAGATATAATACATCAAATAAAACCACTCGGTCTATGTCCACATGAAACTGGCTAGAAAACAAAAAAACAAAATGCAACTTTCATGCAAACACAACACATGTACACATCAGGCATTTCAGCTAATTTTAGCAATTACTTCTGGATGACAGAAAAGCCATTGCGCCGTGCAAACAACCAAGGAAGAGAAGAAATTATATGCTATTTCTTTTTTGTGTTTCATTCATTGTTTATAGCATCAGTCAACAGGAATTTCAGCCACAGTTTGAGTTATGGCTTCACCAAAGAACAAGCTGAGAACATTATCTGGAAAAAAGAAAATCAATGGACTGTGAAGTGAACTGTTTGTTATCAATGAGTGCAAAGTACAAACCTGTGGAGAACGCTGTTTTCAGGACAAGTTGTTCGGCCGAAACAACCATATACATTGATATACATCAGAATGCATTGCATATCTTTATGCACACTTCTCTCTGTTGCAGATTTAATTTTTACATGGATAATATTGACATTTTTGCTCATCAATGATTAAGTGAAAACATGTTTTTAAAAATGTACTTACAGTGAGATATGAAATAAAAGTCAGTTTTCTGTAGAGAAGTTAGTGCATGTGACATCTACCACAACTTTATCACAACTATACTGCACAGATTTCACCTATACATTTCATGGTAAACCTTAACCCTAGCAAACGTATTTGCTCATCTACAAATTAGTTGCATGAGTAACTGAAAAACTACAACAATGTAACAAGCAATGAAAATATTAAGTATGCCATAAATGTGCATGGTCCTTTCAGTTGCTGTTGTTGTGGACCGGCTTAAAAACCCGCATGAGGTCAGTGAGAGGTTAGGTGACAAAGTCATGGCGGCTGCAGGAGCTTTCACCGCTGTCTGAATGCCTCAGTGGGTGAAGGGAAACGACACGATCATGTGGCACTCACTTTCTTTTTACCTCTAATCAGCTTCCTCCCATCACCTCTGGGGCCGCAGCATCACTTTCTGTGAGGGCCTGTGATTACTGGTTCAGAAACGAGCCCGAGGACAAAACAGCCTATTGTGGTGACACTAATCTGGGGATCTTTACTATTCTGGCAAATGATCAGCAATTGACAAGGACTGATCTCCATGGGTTGACTGTGACAAGGTTTTATTTTGCCTTAATTTCATAAGCAAATGATAATATAAAATACAGGGCTGGTTTGTTGCTTTTGGGGACCTTTTTTTCTAGCATTGCGTTAACTACAAACCACTCTGTCACAATAACGCAGCAGCTGTGGTTTCAGGAGTAAATTTGATGTTTTACTTATGCAACACAGAGTTCCAATCTATTGCAACAATAACTATAATATTGTATATTACTGTTTTACATTGCTCAGTCTGCTCTCGCTTAAGAATAAATGTTGCAATCGTGTTTTTAACACATTTTCAAACTCAATAATTACTAATAAAGTTCAACGAAGGCATGGCAATGCACATTATCAAAATAGATATTTCCTTCATTGAGTTTTCTCACAGAGCTGAGGTAATATTGTTTGTCTCTCCGTTTAAATCCAATCCAAATTCATGCTTGTTTGGTTGAAACACACTTAATCTTTGGAATCCACAGTATAGAAGAAGATGAATGACAATGACAAACACTTTGTTTAGATATTTTTATAACTGGAGGTAAAATGTGTCAAAGTTGATTTTAGAGAAACAGCATAATGAAATCCATTTCAAGACTGGAATGAGACATCATTGCTTATTGAGTTTTGAGTGAGCCAGTGAGTACAGAGGCATATCTGGAAAGTGAATATTAGGGAGAAGATCACACGTAATTATCTCTTTGAGAAAATTATAATGGTTCTTGGACAGATAGTGATACTGTGGATTAAGTAAAAAATGATAAATAATGATAGGAACATAAACAACAACATCAGGAAGCATGAAATCCTGAAAGGACTACATGAAATTTTATTGCGATTCGAACCCTTGTGTTGCATTTGAAACTCAATGAACTCCAACAGGTTTCCAGTGGATTTAGGGAGCAGAGAAATTAGAGGCCTCTGTCCTTTGTCTGAGGAAGTCCCCATTAGAAAGTTAAACCACACTCTTTGTTAGGAAACAGGGGATTTAAATGACAATGACGATGCTAATGGGCCCATTTAGAGGTGGACAATGGGATCCTGTAGGATGTTAATGGGTCACTGAGACTGTGAATAGTTTATCACGAGTCAGCACAAATATTTGGCCAGTGAATTACACGATGCTGTATCTTGGAAGTGACAGCGAGATGATCTGAGTTTTGTGGCGCACTGTAATTGCTGGAGCCTGTACTTCTGATGTTCAAACGTCCATTTAAATAATACGTCTCGGATCTATTTACTCTGCATTTGATCGAGTCATACCCATGGGTGTAGTTTAATTGGTTCTTTCATTTCTTTTCACAAATGAACCTTATGTTTTTTCTACCTCAACTAAATTTGATCTGTTTATTGATCTGTTTATTGTAGGCCATCTTTTTAGGTACGTCAAGGTTTAGAGGGGCCTCAATTAGCCTAATCAGTTAAAACAAATACCATTTGTGCTATGCGTGGGGCTACACGGGGCATTTAAAAGATGTTTGTGTTACCCGTGTCACATTAGGGGGAAAGGGAGAGTGGCCTGTCACCCCCTGGTGTGACACTACGGCTTAGTTAAATGAAGCCTGTTGCCTCATGGTGTTTGGAAGCACAAAGCAAACCATTATCACACGAACAAAAAAATGTCTGCTGTGGTGACAGCATGCGAAAGGAAACGTCCTGCGGTTGAACCTGCTGTGGTCTTAAGTTTGCCACCATGATGCAAATCTCTTCACTGATCCAGCAACACCAGCCTAAATGAGTGAGGCTGATTTTCCTAATGTCACACATGGTAGATGTGCACCCAACAGGAGACACACAAAGCCCCATTTCCTATAATTAGGAGCAGATTTTTTGGTTTGATTGTGGATAACTTTGAAACAATCATCGACAAAGAAATGTGGTGCCTTCAATAACGTAACGGCTGCCGTATTATTTGTAGGCTCAGTTCTGCACACATCACCCTCAACAATGCAGAGGGACCAAACCTTTATTTCACATTGCTTCAACCTAGTCCAGTGTGGTCCAGGGAAGAGAGGGCACTTGTTGTCCACTAAGGACTGTGCCACATTCATTTGAGGAGCAGCCCTTTCTCATTATTAACAGACACACTAAACTGTGGGCCCCAAACAATACAGAACAGATCCCTTTATGCGCACAAGTGCCCAACGTTTCAGCAACCACTGTGTGCCCTCCACCACTCCCTCGTCTTTTCAGATACCTGCACATAAGTGAAAGATGGTGAGGAGACAAAGGATATCCTCAACTTTCCTTTTCTCCCATTCTGTGAAACAGGCCCATACTGAATCTTTTATTTGGGCAAAGCCTCTCATTAACTCCACTCATTCTGCCTCCCTCGGCTTGCCATTGCTTAAGTATTGGGTGTTGTAAAAAAAGCTACCAATTAGTCCCTCATCAGCTCCAATTAGAGGAGACAAAGCCTGTGTAAAGATAACTTGATGAGAGGGAGAGGTGGAAGGGTGAGGGCCGTCTACGTGTGCTCCAGAGAGAGAGTGTGTGTGTGTGTGTGTGTGCTTGTGTTTGTGAACATGTGTGGAGCCCAGGCCGGCACAACATAGTTTGTAATCATTGAAGAACTTGTAGCCATTCAGCCTGACCCACTGCAGCACAGGTCCATTCATTCTCCGGGCTCCTCGGTGGACCCTTTTTCTCAGGGCCAAGTGTTGTTGTGCTGGGAAGACAGGCCCCCCAGGAGTCCCAGAAAGAGAGCCATTCAATCCTCTTTACCTGTTTGCAGCACATAAAGCACTTAGGGCCAGGCCGATCTCTCATTATTGTCCCCTTCACTCTCAGTACTTCCTTAAACTTAAGAGCAAGCCCATTTAGAGAGGGAAATAGGGGATGCATGTTAAGGGGGTGCCTTTCGCCTCATTACAATTGAATTTGCACTGTCTTGTAATTACGTTGGAGGGCAACAATGTCTTTTTTCCATCATAATCTTCGCTGAATGGGGGTTTTTTGGGGCAGTTAATTTGCTGCCCACACTAATGCATTAATTAATGAATTGGGTAACACTAATTTTCTCTATGCTGCCCCTCTCTGTTTGTTTCCATCGGTTTCCAACAGTTCTGGGCAGCCACTACTAATAAAATTACCTCATTAAGGCCTTTTTAATTGCAGCACAGTAACTCACTCATTTATTTGCTATGTAACATTTTCTTTGGAAAGGGGGCTGGGTGTGTGACAGTTCCCATTCAGTGTTGCATCCTTTTGTGGGTAGTTCTAAATAATGAGGGGGACAAGCAGGGAGATATAATTAGGAACAAGGGGGCACTTCAGCAAATATTTTAAATCTTTTAAGGCTGGCCCTTGTATGATGGTGATTAATTACTTCCAGAAGGGATTTTGGAGAAATATATTGCCAAGTTTTTTGTTTTTTCTTGTTTTTCCACTCTATTAGGATGTGATGACCTTGTTATGAAGATGTGCACCGGACTATATTATCGGTCCTCCTTTAATCAAATGCAAATCATGACATGACGGTTCTCTGAAGATGGACTCATTATAAAACAAATAAACAACACGTGAACGATGCGTTTCATGAAGGAGGCATCTGACTGTTTTAAAGGCCTGTGTTGTTTTGGTTTTTGAACAATATAAATGATGTTGGCCTGGTGATTACATTGATAATTATTCTGATAACATGGCTAATTTCATTATAATTAATAACAAAGAAGGTCTACAGTATAATATTGTTAGTTCGTATATTTCATAAAATGTATTTTAGAAAATGGATGGTGATCAAACCAAATAATTACACTTACTATTTGAGAGTAATGTAATAATAATAATAATATATTGGATTTATAAAGCGCTTTTCATGTTCCCAAAGCGTTAAATACTGTTGCATGAGAACATTGAACATCACTAGGTCTGAGCATACACAATAAAAGTGAAGCGGAGTGAAAATGTCCACAAAGCTTTATTCATGATTGTGTTTTGATTGTAGTCATGTGCTTCTCTTTGAACTGCTCTGCAAAGTTTAATGAGTCCAATGAACCCAGAGGGCTCTGCATCATTCAGAGGGGTGTTACCAATCATCAATACACACTGTATATGACTGAAAAATTAATGTCACCTAGTGGACAATTTTTAAATCATATTTTAAAAAAGGAAAAAAGAAAGAAAAAGAGACCATACCTGGTTAGCACCCTGTTACACTTAAAAGACTATGACATGCTGCTACCAAAGGATGAAACACTGCCAGATTATTCTTATTCAAATCCCGAGAAGGGATATTAATTTTATTGGGCAATTTTTATATCAAATTACATGGAAATTACTTTTAAATAATTAATGAGGCATGTTTTTTTTTCTCTTTGCCTTGCTGCGATAGCATACTTTATCACATTGAAATGTTTTTAATCATTAGACAAAACATAAACCCCACGTAAAGTTCACATACTCACTTCACAGATGTGGGGGTTACTTTATTCTCCTGTGGTTGATGAAGTACTTGGAAGGCAGTTCCAGCCGCCTCGGATCAGCGCTGATAAACGAGTCTGACGGTTTCTTGAGAGGTCTGTTTTGAGTTTTATTGCATGGTCTTGTTATTTGTGAAAATAAAGTGACGTCACCTCATTTTTGGACAAGATTATATCTGCGACTTCTCTTCTTCCAAATACAAGACAATGTGAGTTAAATGTAAGTTTTAAGAGGCAATGGTGAACAAAAGAAGAAAAAAAGAATGAGACTACAAAATTTATGACTTGAGAAAAAAATGCACCACGTCCAAAACCCAGTTGGAAACCAAACACCAGAACCTCATACTGACTTCAGAGGCCCAGCAGCCTCTTCCAGCTATGACTACATAAGTATTTGAGATAAATCGGGAGACCAGAGCAAGTTAGATCGATGATGAAAAGACATAATCTAATGTAAATCTGTATAAATCTATCTAGATAAAGAAAGGCATTTATTCAATGATGCTGGTAAATGCCCCCTTATTCAGCATTTGTAAGCAGTATACAAATAATGAATAGTTAATTTACAACACACTATGTAACATAGTGGTTTTTCCGCAGATATTTAAGCATTTAAGCATTTATCAACAACTATAACCCCTCCTCTACAACTTGACACTGGTGTATAAACAGATAGCGAATGTGAATATAGTATGTAATATTTCTTTCTTTCTTTATATTTGCTGAAAGATGCTGTGCATTAATAAACACAACATCCTTATATCCTACCACTACCTTATAATGTGTTGCAAAACATTCATTAAATGCTATACTGCTTACATATGCAAAACAGGACTTAAAGTTAACATCTAATTTTCCAACACTATATATATATATTTTTTTTTTTACATAAAAAAAGTTTTTAAAAATTCATATACTTCTTGCCACCACAGATGGGTGGATCACTTGTTTCTTTACAGGCAAACTTTAGCTCATGAAGTCAATTGAAGTTAAACTAAACTAAAACTGCACAAATATAAATATATGTTAATTTAAAGTCACAGAACCCGTTACCATACCAGTCTTTGAATTTCACGTTGTACTTCCATTGTTTGCAGTAGTTATGTTGCTGTTGTCTGCTGATAAGTTGTGATAGTCATTACATATATATGTAACATGTGATCTATCCTTTTGACATTGCGTCAACCAGTAGTATGTGAATGTCAGTACTTTGCACCTTTGGCTTTGAGAAGGTCGCCCTCTGGTGGAGAATCAGGCAACCACAGTTTCATCCACGAAGCCTTCAAACAGATGACTGAATGCAGCAATGGAGAGTTTTGGTCAAATGTAAATTCACTTCAAACATGTGTTTAAGTTTGGATATATATTTGATTTTACAGTTAGTGGGCAGGAACCACACTCTCTCCAACAATAACAGCTCTGAATTGACAACGTTCTGCAGCAAGTGAGACACTTCGATATTAATATTAAAATCAGTTGAATGCATGTCAAGCTGTTACCCTCTCTGTTGCCTTGTGTCCTCCATATGACGTACTTTAGAAAATATGCAGTGATATAAACCCCGCCTTATTTTCCCCAGAGAAAATCTGAGGTCTAGAGAAGATGAACTGGATGAAGCTGTTGTTCAGCATCACAGCCCCTTGAACTGCTGGAGGGAAAATTATTAGTTAAGTCCAATTACATTACACCGAAGTACATTGCTACACATTATAAGGCTCCAGCTTCTCATATGGCAGCATTCACAGCTTTTCGTTGACATTATAAGACATAATTTAGTGTTTTGTGTTCTGCATTTTTCAACTTCTTTTCCCTTTTTAACAAGCAAGATCTGACCAATTGAGGGAAAAAGGGTGGCAGTGCAAGTTTTCTTATTCATCTCCTGTACAGATGCGGACACAGTCACAGTGCAGTTTCAATGCTCCAGTCCAACATTGTTGCTGCTTTAGTCCCTCTCGTAAATTGAATCAAGCGTGATTATGTCAGTTGATTCATCTTTTCTTTGGCGGGTCACTTGGTTTGTGTGTGCAACAGAACAAAATACAGTGTCATAAAGCAACGAGGAACGAACTGCTTTCATGAGAGACCTGTTTAATGTGCTGTGGAGGAACCATATGCTTCTGAAAATATGAAATATAAAACAAACATGCATTTGCACAGTCTGCTCATTTTGTTAAAAAAAGTACATTATAATCTTGTATATCATACAAAAATAAACATCTGTGATCCAAAGACATACAGTACAGTTAAATAAAAAAAATAGCAAACCACTTTCAATATTGACATCTGGTATAAAGTGTTTAAATCCATCCTCTTTAAATATTTCAGTCACAGTTTTCACCCCAAATTTCCCCCGTTGTGGAACAAATCAAAAAATCTTATCTTCTCTGTCTCGCGCTGGTTTCCTCTTCTCTGTCCCCATGAACTGTCCACGGTGAAAGTTCCCCCTAGTCCTCACCCGACCCAGTATCTAGACTGCCCTGGTTGTCCCTCCAGCTGTCGGGGGCTGAGGCGAAGTCGTCCCCCGGGGAGGGCCTCGGTCGACCGAACACCTTGCTCTGCAGTTCAGAGATGTCGTAGCGGATGTCAGCCATCAGAACGAGGAGGAAATTGAAGGAGCCTGGAGGGCCCTGGGAATCGAAGAGAGTGCCAAGAACAAATGATAAAGGAAACATTTTTGTCAACAGAAATCCAGCTGATCGATGGGCTGTCTAAGAGTTGACAGCGGCTACTGAATGTTTTCTCCCGATATGTTCACGTTAGCACCATCAGTGCTTATCTAAGGCGGCAATGCTTACTCTGCCCTGGATTCTATTTACTCTGATTACGACAGTATCATCAACTGTGGTGTTTAATGTCCACAGTCAACAGGGGTCTGTTACGCTTTAGTTTAACTTTTGTGCTGGATTGTAGTAACAAGTTAAACAGTGCGGCATAAGTACAGAAAGCCAAAGCCTTACTGGTGGTCCGACGGGCCCAGGAGCTCCTCTATCCCCCTGGGGAGACGAAACAAATATTTAGTTTAGATGAATTACAGTGGAAAAAAAAAAGCCAGAGAGGAATACATCATATTCGAGTTCAAGGAGCCTGAGGTAGAGAGAGAAAGCTGAGATCAGGATGACAGTAACCACAAATGCCTCATTTTAAAGAAACACATATTGTGGCCGAGCCAGTTGAAATAACACTTTGACTTATTGGGGAATGTGAGATCAACAGAGGGGAATAACAATACCACTCTTATGTCTGCACCTTAAATATGGCGCAGGTGCTGCCAGGTAATTAGCTTAGCTTAGCATAGAGACTGGGCACAGGGGGGAACAGCTGAGCTGGCTGTCTCCAAAGTCCAAACCTAGGCCCAGCTTCACATCCGAAGCTCGACTAATTACCGCCGTTGTGTCTCGGTAATTTAATCCATGCATCAAGGTGAAACGTGAAAACACAAGTGCTGTATCTGTTTCAGTCGCGGTTCCCAGAGAGACACAAGTTCTCGGACGTAACTCCTCACAAAACCACATCATCATTTCATTTCCACTTCAGTGTTGGTGAGTGAGCTTGAGCAGCGCTGGTAGGTGTGTTTCTGAACCCTGCACAGAGCCAGGACTATGGCTGCTCGCCATTGCATCCAGTCTTTATGCTGAGCTGAGCAAAAAGAATTGAATCCTCGCTCTTGCTACAAGGACAGACATTAAAGTGGTATCAAACTTCTTCTCTAACTTTTATCCCTTCTTTTCAAACCCCCCCCCCCCCCCAATTTCCAACTATTCCTTGCCATGTCCTCTGTACATGAAGGAAAAGTGTTCATATAACATAATTGTAGCTCGACTGTAGACGTATCATGTTAGCCTGTTGACCTTCGGTAGCATGTACACACATCACACCCGACTACCGAGGTTGTTAGCCTGGCTCTGGGTCACACTGGGGCTGTGGGTGTTTGGGCAGATGGTTTGGATTTGTAACTCAGAGAGACAGATTACCATCACCCTCCAATCTATCCACACAAACATCTACAGAGGTGCCGTGTCAATAAGGCAGATGCACCCAAATTATTCCGCCCAGGTTCCACGAACTAAGCAAACAGACAAGAACTTCCTCAGATTTTATACCTCATACTAAGGCCACATGCATGGTAGTACGTACTACGAATGAGAAACGACAAGGGACTTTCCAAAACTCCGGAGTAGTATGGACGCCAGGTGTAAATGTAGTAACAGTGATGCATTTTTAAAACGAAAACATAGAAATGTGGATGTGTGATGTGTGACGTGTGATGTGGATGACTGGTCCGAGTAGAACAGTAATATCATGCAGCATCTAAAACAGATTTCCACATGAATGATAAAGGGTCAACTTTGTTTCTGATAATGTTTCCAAGTCTGTCGCACATTAGCTGTCCCAACTACCTCAACGGGCCGCTGTCTGTCCAAACTCATCCTGCAGGACAACAGAGCTTCGGCAAAACAGACAGAGATCTCCTGCAGACAGTAAACATGCCACCGTGTTTCCCTGACCTAAGACCAACAGACAGAACATCTCCGTCTATGAATAACACAAAAATCTGAGAGAAGGTACGGGCAAATCTGATTTAATGCCAAAAATGTGAAAAATGCAAACACAAATCTCTTTGTAACCAGGATGGGATCTGCATTGTGGCTCTATAATCTGAGGCTTAACTATCTGCTGGAGACTCTTTCTTTTTCCAAAAACTTGGCCTCCCAGGAGAGTAGAACAGTGCAACTTGCCTTTTGAAAAGTGGCTAATACCTCCAAGTCAATAAATTAAAAGACATTGTTTGTGTAATCCCTATGATATTTGAATCAATGGCCAGAGGCATCCACAGTCGTCAGACTAGCAGTCAGGAGGAAGAAGTTACTGGGAAGCCACGTAACATATGTCATGGGTCAATATTGACTGGGTCAATTCTGAAGAGCGAAATCATGACCAACTGAGATGACCTCCCTTAAAATGAATACTGATCCTCTGATAGATGAAATACCAAGATGCTCTTGAACCAGGAATCCTCTTTCAACCTACATGGCTACACATGTACTGTCATCACACTAGTTTTACTCTCTCAACATGTGGCAACTCGTAGTCCAGTGATCCTATCGTCTGCAGGGACTAACTCTGCCTGTGCAGCATCCGACCGAAGATTTGTGAGTATCCTGGAACCCTGCCCTGTGCTTTTCATCCTGTAGAAATCTGGAGAGGTTGAGTAACAATTCAAACAAAACAAGTAAAAAAATAAAATAAAAAAGATATGGCAGGATTAACTGACAAAATAGTGTCTAACCTCACCTTTCGGCCGTCTTTTCCTGGTGCTCCTGGAGGCCCCTGTTAAATAAAACAAACATTCCATTTCTGTTTCAATCCTGTTCGCCCGTTCCGTTTCCTTTCCCACTCCAAAGTCAGGTGGACCTGTTACCGTGCATGCGATTTGCTGTGTGTCTGATCGCCTGGAGACGTGACAGAAATGTGGTCATGTTCAACTCACTGTTCTCTCAGAAGACACATTTGCTTTACATTGTTTCAAACTCAACACTGACATCCTCACCGTACTCCAGCAGCAGAGATCATCCAAGATTAAGACCCTGCCGGCCCGCAGGCCATTTCTGAACCACTTCAGCTCGATGGTAGAGAGTGCTTTGATCTCTTTCCTGGGATAATTATCATTGAGGAAGCGTGACGGCATTGTGTGAGGAGCAGGGCCAATATTCAGATCAGCATCAAGCCTCCATCCCACATCTATCGTCTCTGAAACCCTGACATGCACTCAAACACTTGAGACCCGCCTGCCAAGCCACATAACTGCTCAGAATCGAATCGGCGTTTTGTGTGAAGACAAGACAACTCCCTCTTAGTCAGACCACACCAGCATGTGCGCTGATTAAATGTATTAACAGGTCATGAAAAAGAGTTGTGAATTAAAACACATCCAAATGTGACAAAAGCAACTTTTTTTAACTGTAAAAACACTGTTCCTAAATTCTTGGTTCGGCCTCGTGCAGATGGGGTGTGACTGCAGGTGTTGATAGTCTGATTTATCAATGGCAAGTCGCACAAATGCGAGAGTTTAGAAAAAGAAAAATATGTCGCCACCTCCTGCACATTCTTGATTCAGATCCCAACACTTCAACACAGACGTTTCGCACTCGCAGGCAAAAACGCAGCGAGCCAAAGCAAACAACTAAAGCTGCAAATGGATTCACTCCTCTCTGATGTTTTTCTTCTATTGCCATGTGTCGTCCTTTTTCACCTTGCAAAAATTAGCAGTATCTTACACTATACACACTATAGAGTGTGTTTGTTGTTGAATGTGTCAGAGGAAACACAAGATATTTGGTTGTTCAAACAGATGAATCGATCACAGCTCCCCATGGGCCCTGTCTCACGATGCAGTTAGCTATCTGAATTACTTTGGCAAGCAAAACTCAAGACACCATAAAAGCCGCGAGTTCAGTAAAAAGAGCCTTTCCAGGTTTGCATTACTGATTTAGATCTAATTCCAGATTGATTTAGTAAATCTGCCTTGTGACACAAAGCAGAAGCGTGGACCTGAACCAACAGAAAATAAAGGCATGTTTGTGCATAAGGGCATATGTTTCAGCATCCTCAGACGAGGTCACAGGCAGGACAAACTCATTCATGCTGGCTGCTTTCCAAGTTATATGCTGAGAAAAGATTAACATACTGATAACTATCAAGAAAATAGTACATATTGACTGACCACGGGTCCACGAGGGCCACGTTTGATGTGGTACAGGTCTGGTGTGGGTCCAATGGGGCCCATCAAGCCCCTCGGGCCAGGAGGGCCAGGGGGCCCCAACAGCCCTTTAAGTCCTGGAGGGCCCTCTGGTCCTGGATCTCCTAAAATAATTCAGAGTGATATTAGTGGAATTCAGAGACAACTGAAATAATCGCTGCAAAACTATATACAGAGTACAGTGTGTGGTGGTTTTTGCAGAATAGATTTCATGCTTTTTAGCCATTCTAGTGGTACGGTAACCTCAGTAAACATTTTCCAGACGAGTTCATGGTCTCATCTCTAGTTTCATGTTTTCCAATACAGCATGATGATTTTGTAAATTACGGTCCTTATTCAGAGGAAAATAGATGTTAAAACACTTTATGCATTGGTGCGTGGGTACAGCATGATTGACGGCTAGTGCTGTCTAATGTTTGCAGGTCGCTGGTGTAGGGGGACGAGCAGTGTATGAGAGATCTCAGTCAAGCCCGCCGCCTTCTCCTCCAAATATGGTTACTTGGTTTAAAAAAACCTAGATGGCGCTGGCCAAATGCTGATTTGAGGCTTCAAAACGGCCGCTCGCACACCAACGAGTGATGTCACGGTTGTGGTTAACACAATAGATAAATTATATATGTGCATCAGTACTAGATAACGGGGCTGCTAACATGTAGACTCAGAGTTATTATTCTCGGCTGTATGTGTCTTACCTGGAGGGCCGGGGAGACCAGCAGGCCCTGGTAAGAATGCAGGGGACGTCAGGATTTTCTCGCTGGTCATCTGCTCAGGGACATCAGCACTGTTTGACATCATGGCCACCTTAAGAAAGGATGCAGAGCAAAATGATTGAATGAACTGGTTATTTAGAAGGCAACTACAAATGACAGTAATAACAAGATATTAAATTGCCAACACGAACACATATTGTCTCATAGTTTGCGAAATCTATTTTCCTTCATCTGGAAGCGCCGTCAAACAAAAATCAAAAAACGTGTAACTGCACAATTTCGTCATGTGGTCTTCATCCGTAAAATGGTTTTGCACTGTCAAACAGGAAAGGAAAATTACACATTGAAGGGTCAAAAAAGGTTGTCGAAAATATGTACCATGGCAAAGATGAAAGCTGATCCCCCATCTGCAATATGCTACAAGCTGTAACCCAGGCAGATGGAGGGCCAGGCAACCCCTTTACATTATTCAGCATGACCAGGAGAACTCCTGCTCTGTATGCTAAGTGGCATCTTTGGGAAGAGTTATCTTTGATCTCTGTATAACGTCATGCGGATCTGGAAATCCCCGAGGGAAACACACGAAAGACGCTGCTTCAATGCCGCAAGTGCTGAATTTCAGGGGTGCGCGCCAGGCACACACACACACACACGCACACACCAACTGATCAGTAGCTTTTGGCTTTTGACCTTGTGAATGAACCGCAGTATGATCCAAAGTTCAGACTCTTAGAATAGAATAGAAGCCTTTTATTGTCATTTCCCCCTGGTGCATTTGCATAGCAAACATAGATTCACTTAAAAAGAACAGTAAGTAAAAAAGAACATGTATAAAATCATATAAATTGAAGGACCTTCCTGTGATAGGAATAAATGAGAATATACTCATTCAGTACTATACTAGTAGTCGTGGCTTAATAAACGGACATTAGGAAAAAAAAAAGAGGCATATACAGTACAGCTCTGGGAGCATCTAGACCACACAGCTGGAAGCAATACATATATCATATGCTATAGTCGGGAGTGTTGAGAGCCACCGTTGACAGACTCGTGCTCCGATGAGTTCAGATGCCTCCAGAGGCAAATGTCATACTAATACATTCATACAAAAAAACTGTCCACCATCTCTGACAGAATAATCAACCAACCAACTCACACTAAAAAATCATCTACCTAAAGGAATTTTAAAAATAATTAATTAATAATTAATTAATAATAATCAAGTGTTAAACTGCCCGCTCAAGTCAAGTCAAGTTTATTTATATAGCATATTTCATATGACAAGCATAGACTCAATGTGCTTAATGTGCAATAGAAAATAAGGAAAAAACAAAACTTTGGAGATTAAGCAAGATCTTTTGGTGACAACAAATAAACAGAACTGCTCTGCAGATATTTACATTCATTTGAATTAAGAATGTGGGTCTCGTCCTCACTATCTGTGGTCAACCATTGAATACTAGGATAAGGGTGCAGGGTCGCAGGTTGCAAGATTATGATTTTATATAAAAACAGGGTGGTGTTCCAGCTGAATAACATTCAATTATATATTTTAACAAAGAAATGTGTATGATTTTTGTTCTTATCATGAGAACTTTACCTTCTGCTTTAGCTGCAGGACGGACATCTTGATCTGGTGGAAATCGTCACAGGTGGCTGAGCAGGTTCCAGCATTCATCACGTGGTCAGATTTCTCAAAGAGATGCACTGCTGGGGAATTAAGGAAAGAAATATGTTTTTGTCACAAAAGTTGGCGGAAAAGGTCAGTACTTTACTTTCTTAACATGTGGAGAGACTTAGCAGGGTTTGGGAAAGTATGGCTTAAATACATGTACTTAAAAGCGAAGAAAACTGAAAGAAAAAAAAATATGATTGTTTCATGTCACCTTTAAACTATTTCTGTGGCGTACAATAAAGTTGTGACCAAAAACATAAATGTGTTACTGAGCCTTACGGTGCTTTTCTGGTGATGGGTTTTTACAAACTGTGTGTGAGTGACTTGTACAGTGCAAGTTAACATTTTCAATTCGCTGGCCCTGATTTTCCGACCACATTCACTCGACCACTCTCTGTTCACTCGGCACAATGAAACGTTGGCGTTTAAATAGTGTACCTGCGCAATCTTGTATGAACCGCAAACAAAAAAAAAATCAAAAAATCACCACAATAAGCACAAAGCTCCTCTCCTGGATTTGTCTCTGGCCTGTTGTAGAATGGAACC